>NW_006760386.1:8552795-8567448 GCF_000271605.1 Fomitiporia mediterranea MF3/22
TTCTCCTATTTCTTCTGATTCTTTTAATTCTTCTCTTTACACTTCATCCAAGTCTAAATCTGTACAATCTAACCTACTACTTCTATGTTCCAAGATCTTAGAACATTCAGAATGTTACCTAGCCCTGTTCACCACTCAGTAGTTTGTCTGTAGTATCAAGTAAGGATAGTCTCAGCTGAGTTTACAGTTAAGGACATGAGTCTGTCCTTGTTGAAAGAGAGAGGTTAATAAGGAAATGTTAGTGTATATACTCACCCTCTTAGACAACAAGGCTGTACAAGCTGTATGTTCCTTTCAGAACAAGTAGCAGTTTATCTGAGAACATTCTAGGTACTAGCTCTAGGTCCCTGTCCTCTTGGCTCCCTTCTCAGGATCCCTCCAGATCCAAACAATAGCTCTAGTAGACAGTGAATGTACTGGTTTGTGTATTAATAAGGCCTTTGTGTAGAAACACTACCTCCCTACTTGATACATTCTACTTCCAATCCTAGTATATAATATAGACAGAACCCTGAACTAGAATAGTTAGATTACTGAGTTTGTCCAACTACAGATGACTATTTAGGATTATAAGGAAAGTATTGAGTTCAGAGTCACTAACCTTAGAAAGACAGACATCTTTATTAGATTTGAATGGCTCAAGGCTTACAACCCTACTATTGACTGGTTGGAGCAGACACTTGTGTTTGATCAGTGTCCTAAGTCTTACAGCTACCTTACACTACTGTTCTGAGTAGATACAGACACTTCTAATGTTACTAACAGTTCTAATGAAGGTGACCAGTTGTTCTTCTTTGACTAGGATAGATATGTAGATACATATTCTAGTCAAGACAGAATAGAGTCAATCTGAAGGATGTCTGAGACAGAACCAGTCCAGAACCCTCTCAGAATGACTCTACTCTAGAATGTATACAGACCCAGCCTACTGGATTTTGTCCAAGAGTTCCCTAAAGTCTTTAGTGAAGAGGAATTTAACCAGCTTCCTAAATACTGTCTCTAAGACTATACAATTGAATTGACTAAGGGTTTCCAACCTAAGGATTGTAAGGTCTACCTACTCAACAGAGACAAGCAGGAGGCACTTGACAAGTTCCTTTAGGAAAATCTTCAGAACAGCTAGATCCAACCCTCAAAGTCCTCTATAACCTCCTCTTTCTTCTTTGTCAAAAAGAAAGATAGGAAGCTCTACCTAGTCTAGGATTATTATTGTCTCAATGAGGGTACTGTCAAAAACAAGTACCTGCTCCCTCTGATTCAGGAGCTCATTAATAAGACACATACATCTAGGGTTTTCACTAAGTTGGACATTTGATAGGGGTATAATAATATTTGGATCTAAGACAGAGATGAGTAGAAGGCTACATTCTGAACCAATTGTAGATTGTATGAACTGACTGTAATGTTCTTTAGACTAACCAACTTGCCTGCAACATTCCAGTCATTTATGAATCACATCCTTACAGATCTGATTGACTCAGAGTATGTTAGTGTGTATCTGGACAACATTCTAATCTTTACCTAGACAGTCAAGCACTATTACTGACTGATCTGAGCAGTTCTATAACAGTTCTAAGATAATAAACTGTTCCTCTAAGAAGTAAAGTACTCTTTTACACAGGAGTCAGTGGATTATCTAGGCTTCATGATTGGTGGAGGAGAGGTCTGTATGGATCCAGCAAAAGTAACTGTAGTTCAGAACTGGCTACAACCTTAGAACCTGAAACAGGTCCAAGCATTCCTTGGGTTTGTAAACTACTACTAATGCTTTATTCAAGGCTTCAGTACCATTGCCTGGCCCCTTCACAATCTTACTAGCAAGGATGTTCCTTAACAATAGGATAATCAGTAGTAGTCTGTATTCAAATCCCTCAAGTAGGCTATCACTAGCAAGCCTGTATTAGCAGTTCTGACAGTTGTAGACAAGTTCCAAGTTAAAGCCAACTCTTCCAACTTTGCAAATGGAGCAGTACTGTCCTAGTTCATTAACAGAAAGTAGTGTCTGATAGTATTCCAATCAGAATCCCTCTCTGTAATAGAACAGAACTACTCTATCTATAACAAGGAACTCCTTACAATTGTCTGTTCCTTAGAGGAGTAGTGTTAATATCTCCTCAGTACTGTACAGAAGTTTGAGATTTGGAGTAATCACCTTAATCTCTAGTACTTCTGAGTGTCTCAGAAGCTCAACTGCTGCCAAGCCTACTAAATGTTAGAACTGTAGGACTATGACTTTGTACTGACCCACAAGCTTAGAATACAAATGATGAAAGCTGATTTACTCTTAAGACAAGTAGGTTATAAAAGGGGGGAGAATGATAACAAAAATCTTGTTCTCCTAGACAATTCCCATTTTGTGTCTGAGACAATCCAAGAGATCTGACTCAAATCTAAGGATGTTAACTTTGTCACCTGTATACAGTAAGCTCTGAGACACATACAGGACTAGGTTATAGTAAAGTAACTAGAGAAGCAGGTAAGGGATTAGGAGGAGGATGAGGATGGACAGGTTTACTAGGAAGGCTGACTGTACATTCTGAAGGATCAGAAGCTGTAGGAGGACATTGTCTGAGCTCATCACAACAATCTGACTATAGGACATTTAGGCTGACACAAAACACAGGAACTCATTACTCAGAACTACTAGTGGCCCAGAATACAGAGGGAAATCCTAAAGTATGTAACTAGTTATAATATGTGCTAACAGACTAAGGCCTACCAGACAAGGGTTCAGGCTCCCCTACATCTGTATTAGATCCTAGATCACTCTTGGGAAGAAGTCTTAGTAGACCTGATTAGTAAGCTACCTGAGTCTTAGGGTTACAACACTATCTGTGTGATTGTTGACTAATTCTCTAAGCAAGTCTACACAGTTCTGACCCAAACAGAACTTACTTCTGAAGGCATAGTGTGTATTTATCAGGATCATGTCTTCCAGTTGTATAGACTCTCTCAGAAGCTTATTCATGATTACAGACTACAATTTGAGTTGAAATTCATATAGGACTTGTATGTACTTCTTAGAATTCAAGGGAACCCTTCTACTGTCTATCACCTACAGACTGACAGTTAAATTGAGTGAGTCAATCAGGAGATTGAGCTCTACCTCCAGATGTTCATCAATCATTAACAATCAGATTGGTCTAAATAGCTAGCTCTGGCAGAATTTGTGTACAATAACTAACAACACTCTACAACAGGACAGTCTCTGTTCTTCCTCAATCATGAGAGACATCTGTACTAGAGGACAGTTCTGAACTGGAATGGCAGTTCTGAATCTGTAACAGACTTTGTAGAATGGATGTACAGAACCAGGGAGGACACATGAGCTCTTTTGGAAAAGGTAGCACAGGTTATAAAGTAGAACTATAATTGGAAGAGGTCTACAGCTAAGGATTACCAGCCTGGTGACAAAGTTATACTGGAAGCTACTAACCTGACTACAGATCACCTAATGAAGAAGTTGGACAACAAGTGCTTCAGACCCTTTGTTATTAAAAAGAAGGTTAGCACCTCTGTCTACAAACTCCAACTTCTAGCAACATGGAAGCACATACACCTAGTGTTTAACAAGGTTCTACTGTCTCAATACTATGATCCAGGTTTTCCTTCACAACAAAGACCCCTACTACTTCTACTAGAACTCATTAGTTCTGAACTAGAATACAAAGTAGAGTACATAGTAGATGCTAAGCTAGTGTACAGAAAGCTCAAGTTCCTTATCCACTAGAAGGGATACCTAGTTGAAGGACACACTTGGGAACCTGCTAAGAATCTCACCCATACTACTAAGGCAATTCAAAACTTCTATCAACTTCATCCAGGTGCTCTATATCAACTCTGCCTCACAGATTTCCAAACCCTACTGTTCTAACCTATGCCTGAGCTGCTAACCAAGCCTAATGCTCACTAATCAGGATGATTGGTTTTAGAGGGGGGGTAATGTTACAGTTCTCTACTCCCATACCTTCAGTTCTAAGGGTTCTACACCCTTCTGTACTAGAACTCAGGACTTCTGTCCCTCAGGAGTACTGTCTATAGACTATATACATACTGACTCTTACTACTACCCTTCCTTGCTTCATCATTCCATTCCTTTGACCACCCTTTCATTCTTTGTATCATTCTATAGTCTCTTACCCTTTACCCATCCCTTCATTCTTTGTACCTTTATCTTTAACATTCCTTTCTTTCATTCTTTGTGGCTTATCATTCTTAGTGGCTCATACTCCCTGAGTACTCTTGTGTAGTTTAGTATATATAGGTGTATGAGATCAGACTGGTCCTGTAGTCTTGATCTTGTCTACTCTAGGTAGTCCTGTACTCTTAGGCTCACTCTATATACTCTACTCTTGTCTCACTCTCTCTCTCTGCCTGTTCCACAAGTTCTGACTACATTCTGGTGCTTACATTCTGTATTTCTGTTATGTAGGATAGTTGTAGCCTGGGTCCCCTTGCCAAGCCTTCAGGTCCCCTCTACACTGTCACTGACAGTACACTGACATATTAACACACTATTAGACCAGAGAATTTCTTTTTAAAGGAAGCATACACTGATGATTCTCCTTGTACCAACAACAGACTACTACTTGGAGACTTTGGATTGTGCATGTAATATCATTCACTAAAACACTACATTAATGACTTAAGTTTCTTTCAGTGCAACTCAACTTCAAGAAGATCTGAGGATGAACCTTGTTGTTGGATCTGCTGATTATATGGCCCCAGAAATGGTTAGTCTTTATTATATACAGTATATTCAAGCAGATGGGTACAAGAATATGTTTTACACAAAAGGTGTTGACATCTGGTCCCTAGGGTAGGTTCAATACTTTCAGACCACCTATATGCACAACATACGTTAACAATTTACAGAGCAACAGCATTTATACTCCTTTATGGAAGAAGGATATATGGCAGCATTGTAGTCAAAAAGGAGCATCAGGAGACGAAAGTGCACGAAATCAATGCTGCACTAATGATAACTAATGATCAAATTGAGCAAGTTCCTTGTATAAAGGAGGAAAGCACATCAGATAGAGGTAAAAATGATATCACATTAATTGCGGACCTGGTGATAACCCGCAATGAACAACATGTAGGAATAGAGTTTGTGCTCGCATGTTTACGCGTAAAACCGGGCGACAGAAAATCTGCACAAGAACTTATCGAAATAGCAGACAAGGCCAGAAGAAAGCTCCGTTATATTATACATACCTGCATAACTAAAAGCGTTTGTAGTGGTACACGGAACAAGCAAGTCAGCATGGTCTTGATAAATACTAGGACTTTAACGCATTGGAGAAATGGAAGAAGGGAATTCGAATGGTGAATATGTGTACGATGCCGAAAAAGAGGCACAGGCACAGCAATATTCTAAAGTTTTTCAGAAGGAAGTGAGTGCAGTGAGTGGGTCTCTCTGGGCAAGTGATAACAATAGTAGACATATGCATGTTAGTTTTTGGGACTGGGTTGTGTTTGCATACGTATTTGAGTATTTGAAAGATGACCCAAAAGTTATAAGGTTCGAGACCTATAGCATTAGTAATATACTCTGCTGGGGGGGGATATGATCAGCTGAGAAATTGGAAATGATGAGAGCGATTACAGGTGAAGAGAAGATGGGGCGTTTAATGAAAAGGGAACGTGTAGACCACGACGAGTAGATTGATCCCTGGTATAAATGCAGGGCAGTCGTCTCCCCTACGCACGATATACAAGGAGACACACTGAAAATGAAGGGCCCAATACGCAAGTTCTCGATCGATCTGCTGAGTCCTGGTCGACGCAAGTCGATTGATAAACAGGAGCCAACTCGAGAGCGGTCAAGCAGCGTCGACCGCTGGAGATCCATACCGCGACTGTTTTCCCACGCTCACGCACGACTGCGTGTCACACCGCGCTCGTCGTCTCTCGACCTCACTCAACACTCTCAACAACAGGCTGCTGGCCCGCCCTCGCCTGACAACTCGTCCTCGGTCAGCCTCAGCCTCAGCGCCAGTGCCATGTCCGACTTTCTTTCGCGTGAGAATGAGCTCCTTGGGGGTAGCTTTTCACCGCCTGCTGGTGTCTCTTCCACAGGCGGCGTTGGCGACATAGACTTGGATGCAGCTGCTTCTGCGTTCCCCGATATCTCGCTCGACGGGTCGGGTGACATCCCCATCACCGCACCTACCCACGGAAGCATACAACCGACGTCTAATGGACTGGACTTTGGTGATTTTGAGACGCCCGCTCCTGTAAGGGAAGTTAAGGTGACGGGCGATGACGAGATTGAACGCTTTGAAGACCAGTTTCCTGATATTGGTGGAGGTACTCCGGTAAGTCAGAAGACGCATAGTAAATAGATACTATGAGCTCAGCTGCCATTGCAAACAGCCAGCGGCTTCGCCTATTCCTCAGCAACCTACGTTTGGTGCACCGCCTCCGTTTGCTCCGCGTCCTCAGCCATCAGCACTTGCGTCAACGCCAATCCTTCAGCAGAATCTACAAGATGAAGACGAGCCCGAGGTAATTAGGTACCATCTTCTTCGCGTTACTGGATAAACCGGGATACTCAAACGACTGTTTAGAGCATGGCGAGAAAAGCAAGCCGAAGAGATCAAAAAACGCGACGAAGCATCTCAAGCACGACGTCAGGAGACAATTGCGAAAGCTGAGCGATCCATCGACCAGTTTTACGAGGAGTATAACGCGAAAAAGGAGCGCAACATCAAAGAAAATAAGTAAGTATTTATTGTAGAATTTGTCGTTGATTATATTCTAACTCATGTCTTGCAGGGTGCAAGAACAAGAGTACCTTGCATCGTTCGCGGATTCGCTTACTGCGGGCACAACCTGGTCGCGGATTTGCGAATATATCGACCTGCAAAACTCACAGAGCAAGACACTTGCGCGAACCGGACCCGGTACGACGGACTTGACACGGTTCAAAGAGGTGCTGTTGAGACTGAAGAGGGAGGGAGATGCTGCGCCTGGTGCTGCTGGCTACTGAAAACTCGTTTATTATACTGTAACATTTTAGTTAGTGTAGATAGTTTCGCAGAATGGATTTTTTAATCTTAATTTTTGGACTACTTTTTTGATGACGAGTGAATCCAGTACGCGTTTCGTTGCTGCCCTGCACGCTGTCCGCTGCTTTAGGCAGCCATCAACCGATGAACACATGGAGTCCGTCATTCTTAGGTCCAAATTCCTGCAGACAACACCCTCAATAACAGTTTCACTCCACGGCTGAGTCCGACAGCTCGTCCGCTTCCTATTTGTTCAAATAAGTAACCAGCCGGGTAGTGCAACACCAGTCCGCCTATATCCAAAAGAGACGGAAAGGGTGCCACAATCGCAGCTTAGACGAGGGCTGGGCCGTATTGCTTATCTTCTTCCCTCGTTCCTGTGTCCTGAATAACCAATACGAGGCTCCTCTGCCCGCAAGACCATTGCACTCGCAAAATCAGAACGCAAACCTGCACTCATTTGCTGTTGGTCTACTCCCGGTTTCCTCGGATGTATCGTTGAGCATGTCGTTCGCGATTGGAAAGCTGATTTCTTTCTTGCTTTGCATCGTCTAGTCCCGTGCGAGCTCCGAAGCTTATCGTGCATTTATTAGGGCCATTTAAGTTCAGAAATATTATGCGTGACTTACTCTATGCAGTAACTGCTAGATCAATGTTTGGACAAGTAATTTTGTTATATTCCTGATATTCAGCTTACCAAACATAATATAGAGGTGATTTTGTCTAAAGATGGAACATACTTACTAGTAAATAAATTTAATAGGTTTCTTCATGACAATATTAATGGTCTGTACCAGAAGCCAAGCTACCACAGATGGCAGAACCAGCAGAACTAAGTAGGCCATTTTTGATTTATATAGTAAAGTGTTAGCTTCTTGCATAGTGCATAGTTGAGGCTTCTATCCTTTTGGGTATAACAGTTTTGCAATTATATTCACCTTATAAGCCAGCTAAACAACTGTACACAAAGAATTTACATCTGATAACCCTGTTTCTGCTTCTACACTAACTACTTAGTACTGGAACAGTTGTACACACATGTCACATGGATCCAAATTTTCGAAGGGAAATTATCTGCCATTACAAGACTTGAGACCTTTGTTCCGAGATTCAAAAGCAAAAGAATGTCAAATGTTTCATTCGAACTGGTTTCGTGCAAAAGGACGATGGGGCCGAGAAAAAACATGGAAATTTGAGCGGATAGAGATGCTTGGTAGTGGGAGCTCTGCTATTGTTTGGGTGAGCTATAAATCCTCGTTTCCCATTTCTTCTCTGCGTTTGAAGCAATGGGCCAATGGCATCTCCGAGTCGACTTTGACTGACTTTGACTATACTATACTACAGGTTATAAAACGAAATGACCTTGGGGAAGGAAACCCGAGAGAATTCGTTGCCAAAGTTGTTAACAAGATATACTGCACTAGTGGCAAGTTGTGGAGTCATGAGGAGCTGAAATACATTGAGCAGGATGTGAAGAATGAAGCCAGTTTGCTGGCGAGAATGCGTCATAAGAATGTGGTGTGTTATATTTGTTACTTACTATAAATACAAACGGTACGTATGAAAACTACTAATAATTGAAAGTTGATGTGCTACGGAGCATTCGAGAACACTACAGAATGGGTGCTTGTCTTTGAATATGCAAGAGGCGGAGAACTCCTCCATCGCCTGAAGAAGGTCAAATACTTCAACGAGCATTGCGTTGTTCACTACGTGAGGTGTGATTATAATTTATATTACTCATTAATATTTCAACGATGCTGTACTAAATACTGAACTAAAGACAGATGGTCGATGCAGTTGCTTACATTCATTCCTTAGGTATCGTGCACAGAGATCTGAAGTGAGTTCATTGGACTGCAAGATTAGAGATACATTGATACATCAGCATTACTGTAATTGTCAGACCGCAGAATTTCTTTATAAAGCAGGCATACACAGATGATTCTCCCTGCACTAATGACCGAATTCTACTTGGAGACTTTGAAATGTACGTAAATCAATATTTACTGCTTAGCTGTTTTAATAACTCGAGTCATGTCCAGTGCAACCCAGCTTGAAGGAGACATAAGAATGAAGCGTTTCTGCGGATCTTTGGGGTATATAGCACCAGAACTGGCACGACTTTATGTAAAGCAGGTTTTCAAAGAAGACGGGTACGAAAAAGCATCATATTCGAAATCAGTTGACATCTGGTCCTTAGGGTAAGCTCAGATTCCTGAGGTTCACTACGGATACAATACATACTTCGATATTGTTTAGAGCAACAGCATTCTTGCTCCTTTATGGAAGTAGGATCTATAACCACATTGCAGTTGAAGACAAAGATCGAAAGACTAGATTTTGTGAGATAAATGCAGGACTAGTGATAACTGACAACCACATCGAGACAATTTCTTGTATGAAGGAGAAAAGCACGTCTGAAAAGGGTAAGACAATTTTACATTAATGATGCTCATAATATTACTATCTGATGATGAATGCCTCATGTAGGAATAGCATTTTTGTGTTCAAGTTTGTGTGTGAACCCTGAAACAAGAAAAACTGCAAATGACCTGGTGGAAATAGCCAACAAGGTCAGAACAGAGTCTGATTGACTAACATATGGATACGTGGTCTAAAACATTTTAACATAGTGGCACGCAGAGCAAGCAGAGCAGCATAACCTTACATACTGGGACTTTGACACAATGAAGGCATGGAGAAGAGCACTGGTAGTGGTGGAAACAGCTGTGGTGTTGAATGCTACAATTCGAAAAAGGCATAATGAGAAGTGTCGGGACAGTGGTATTTCAACTCTTTTTGGAAAGAGAGGTTTCACTAAGTTTTAAGAAATGTCAAAGGTTGTAAAGCAGAACTTACACAGGAAGTTACAACAGAACAAATGATGCTTGTGATAGTACTATTAAACATATTTCTCTGATTACATTGTATTGAGTGCACAACTAGTTATTTACCTGCAAATGCATAGTTTAATACTTACAAATAGTAGTAGTCAGGCTTGAGGATTGATACTCTTTCTATGATTGGCTAAGGCAAATAAGATCAACAGAGAGATTGAACACAGATGAAGAGTTCAGAAGTAAGGATAGTATAGTTATTAAAAGGAACATATATACTATAACAAATATTTCAATTCCTTTATTTATGCAAGCACAAATGTAGCTGTCTTCCTACTACTAATACATATATGCACTAATAATGAAAGGACTAATATACTGGTTATTGTTTGAGCTGTTGAGTCATAGAAAACATAGTTTGATTAATAAACAGTATCCTACAAGTAGAGAGTAGGCAAGCAGTGTTGACTGCTTCAGACTTCCCCTTACAAGAGAGAACACTTCTTAAGACTAGTACTAGCTCTCTACAAGTGTTCCTTACAAGCAGAGTTAGTAATGTAGACATTAGTACAGCTGTCTCTGTATTTCTCAATATTCTACTTAAAGAACACTAACTACTTAAAGTTTTAAAGATTATATAGTATTACAACATTTAGAGTTGTAGAATGTACTTAGTATTGTAATACTTTATCTAATTAACTCTAATAAGCTATATATTTAGTAGTAAAAATTGACTGAACAGTAGAAATAGTATTATTATAATATCTGGTTTTATGTTATAATTTTTAGCATGTATTACTTCTAATGTATTTAATTACAACTATTATATTTCTCTTATAGTATAGTAGACATATTAGAATAAAATACACAAACAAATTTGTCTCATATTCTAAACCATATTCTTATTGTCTAATTAGAGGCCTGCTTCAGAATATTGTTTAGTATATAGTGTGAATATACTTGTTTGTTATATTTTAATATGTCTACTGTATAGGTTATATTTATAGAGCTGTATATAAAAATTATGAAAATAGAGATTAGTGAATTTGTATATTCTAATTTGTCAAAACTGAACTAATAGCAATATTCATTATAACTTGCTTATAGTGTTTTTCATAAATATTGTTATGTGTGAAAATTATATAATTTTTGTCATATTAAGTATTAAAACACAAAAAACACTAGATCTCAATTAAAACTCAATGAAAATGGATAATTTAACTTGCTAAATTCATGATTTTAAAACTACTTCTATATTCAAACAAGAATAGTAAGAAATGAGTCTAAATTGAGTAAGATATAGTACAAAATGTGGATTTTTTATGTTTTTCTCATGTTTAATTTTTCCTTACCTTAAAACCAGACATATAAGCTTAGGAAACTGTTTATTATAGTTGAATATACTAATACTTAATTTACATACTAAATTTATTATAAATTAAGTGTTTATTCTACTTTAGTAAGAGGAGGCTAAAATGTGTAAAATTAACTATTCTTCTCTAACTCCTCTTACACTTAATAATTTTTTTTCAAGTCTATAATGTATTATTAAAATAAATAAAAGTATAATAAAGTATTTTATAATAAGTTTCATGTTTATATGTTAAGAATTGAGTTTAGAACAGAGAGGGGAAGGAAAGTACTTATAACAAAAATCTTTTCTTTGTTCTAAACTTAATTCTCAACATATAAACATGAAACTTATTATAAAATACTTTATTATACTTCTATTTATTTTAAGAATACATTATAGACTTGAAAAAAAATTATTAAGTGTAGAAGGAGTTAGAGAAGAATAGTTAATTTTACACATTTTAGCCTTCTCTTACTAAAGCAGAATAAGTACTTAATTTATAATAAATTTAGTATATAAATTAAGTATTAGTATATTTAACTATAATAAACAGTTTCCTAAACTTATATGTTTAGTTTTAAGGTAAGGAAAAATTAAACATGAGAAAAACATAAAAAATCCATATTTTATACTATATCTTACTTAATTTAGACTTATTTCTTACTATTCTTGTTTAAATATAAAAGTAGTTTTAAAATTATAAATTTAACAAGTTAAATTATCTATTTTTATTAAGTTTTAATTAAGATCTAGTGTTTTTTGTGTTTTAATACTTAATATAACAAAAATTATATAATTTTCATATATAACAATATTTATAAAAAACACTATAATATATTACTAATTCTTTAAAAAAAAAATACATATATAATACTATATAATTATATAATATAGTTAAATTATAGTTTCAAATATGTATTATTATAATTATTATATAATATAGAGTATATAAGTTGTAAGAAAGAATCCAGTTTACTCTAAAAGATTAACTTTTATTAGTTCTTAAGTTATAAGTTTAATAACTTTTTTTTTACTAAACTTTTTTTTTATTAAACTTTTTTTAAAAATTTTTAGAAAAATATTAATTAAATGTCTAGTAATACATATACAAAATTTTATAAAATTTGTACAAGAATTAAGAGAGTAATAGTAAAATACTTAGTTATAATTTATTTAATAATAGTTAAGATTAGATTATAACTTATTTTAACTCTAACCTGACTCTAATCTAATTTATTTTAATTTAACTTAGTATACTAGGTTAGGTCAGGTCAAAATTAGGTTATGTTATAGGTTAAACATTTTTCAGAATTTTCTAACTTATTTTAACCTAACCTGACCCTAACCTAACTTATAACTTAATAATTTAAATAATATAATTATATAACTCTTTATTAATATTATAAAGTAAACATTCAAAAAGGTATAAAAACAAACTACCTTTAGAGATAAAATATTAGTAGAATTATAGAATAAATATAATTATAAAATATACTTTTTTATTATAATCTTTGTACTAATTATATATTTATTAATATTAACTATATTCTCTTCTTTTTACTTATTTAAACATACTCTCTTTGTATTTTCTCTACTTAAGAGTAAATATTCTTTAATTTAGTTTTCTAACTAATAAACTTTATTTTATTATAAAGTATATAGTATTTTCTAATATAATACTAATAATAATAATAAGTAATATAATTTATAATAATAAAAGCTGTAAAACATTATAATAAAAAAAAGTACTATATAAGTACTTAATAAAGAAGAATAATAGTTAAAAATAAGTACTTATTAAACTTATTATTATTAAACAAAACACTTACTATAAAAGAGTAATTAAACAAAAATTAATATAAGTTTAGATTATAAAAGTATTATATTAGAATTTTTTAATATATACTCTTTTTGACTCAGGTTTAACTTATAACCTGACCTGACCTAACTTATTTTGACTTAACCTACTAAGTTAGACTAGGTCAGGTTATAAGTTAGGATTTTTAGAAAATTTTAGTTTAGGTCAGGTTATAGGTTAGGCTAAAAATCCTTCTAACCTAACCTAACCTGACCTAACTATTACTAAGTTTACTAACTATAATAGGGTTAATAACAGTATATCTTACTTAACAACTATAATAGATAAAAAAATACTATTAAAAAAGTTACTTATAATAAAAGTAAATATAGTTTAAATTTCTTATTTTAAATTTCCTTATTAAACACTTATTTATTATATTGTATTATTTTAGTACTTAAAGAACATACTATAAAGGGTTTAATTAGAGAGTGTACAAAACCCTTATAGTCCTTCTAATTAGGTACCTTTTAAGTTTTTCTTTCTAACTATACTTAATACTAAACTTAAATAGTAAAAAAAATTCTAAGTTAAAATAAAATAAAATAAAATAAGTATACTAAGTACTCTATATAGTAACTATACCCTCCCTACCTGTTACACTTTAAGCTTACTGTCTTATATAGTAAGTACATACTTTCCTCTATATCTTACTCAATTCTTAACTAAATTTCTTTATTATTCTTTTAAAATTAATGTAAATTTAGTTAGAACTCATTCATAACACAAATACAATATTAAATGTATTAATTACTTGTGTATTTGTGTACTATTTGATAATAAAAAATACAACAGTTTCCTCTGACTAAGATTTATAATACTCTAAACTCTTAATACTATAATAATAGTAGAGCTTATATATTTATAGTATATTTAAGAATTAAGTCTGTATAATATATACAAAGAAAGTTACACTATACTTTATATACATAATTTTGTAGTCTTATATTTATGTAACTACAGAAGTTATTAATATAAGAGGGGCTTTTTTAAATAGGTGTAGATTAGTATTAAATTATTATAAGATATAAGAGGTTTAAAATAAGAAGGTAAATTGTTATTAAGAGTATAGTACAAATATTAGAGTCTATATATCTTTACTATATGTTAGTTGTTTTATGTAATACTAGGATGTATTAGAAGGTATTATACAGTAGTATAATTTCACAAAGTTATAAGGTTGTAGCTCTTGTATTTGTTAAGATATTACATGTACAAGTTTACTACAACTCTACTTTCTTTAGACATACATTTTAAGTACTTGTATTTCTAGTTCTACAACACTCTACCCTATGAATAAGTATTTATTATAATTATACTACCATATTCAGTATTTGGATAAAGTTTTATTGAGATTACTTGAGTACTTACTAAGTTATTAATGAAACATGCTTGAAATACTTGTATTTTACTAAGTTTTCAAGATATTTCTTATATATTAATTTATAGAAGTATGTTCAGACTTTGAAACTTTATAGAAATACTATTTTCAAACATATATACAAGATAGAGCCATTAATTTTGTGAGCAGTTAGGAAGAATGTGTTGGTACTAAGTTGTATTCATAAGATGAGACAAATAAAACTAG
>NW_006760386.1:8568358-8578207 GCF_000271605.1 Fomitiporia mediterranea MF3/22
ATATACTGTAGATATATAAGATCTACTATATTACAGTATTAAGAGTTTAGAGTATCATAATCTAGTTCAGAGGAAACTGTTGTATTTTTATTATCAAATAGTACACAAATACACAAGTAATTGATACATTTAACATTGTATTTGTGTTATGAATGAGTTCCAACTAAATTTACATTAATTTTAAAGGAATAATGAAGAAATTTGGTTAAGAATTGAGTAAGATACAGAGGAAAGTGTGTGCTCACTGTATGAGACAGTGAGCTCAAGGTGTGGCAGGTGGGGAGGGCACAGTTGCCATATAGGGCACTCAGCATACTTATTTTATTTTATTTTATTTTGACTTAGAATTTTTTTTACTATTTAAGTCTAGTATTAAGTACAGTTAGGGAGAAAAGCTCAAAAGGTACCTAATTAGAGGGACTACAAGGGTCTTGTACACCCTCTAATTAGGCCCCTTACAGTATGTCCCTCAGGTGCATTTTAGTTTGTGTAGTAGACAGTCCTGCCAAATGTAATTTTTATTTTCGGACGGACAGACTAATTTTTTGCTGACGCACGCGTTTCATCCCGTTGTGTCGGTTTCACTCACTCACGGCTTGTTGTCCTGTTCTCACTGCTCACTGCTCGTTTCTGCTCGCTGTCCGCTGCTCTTGGCAGCCATCTCAACCGATGAGCACATGGCGTCTGGCATCTCTGGGACTGAACTCCTGTAGACGACATCCTCCGAGCTTGTCGTACTCGAAATGCTTCTACTCGCTCAATAACACTATCACTCTGCGGCCGAGCCCGACGGCTCGTTCATTTCCCTTTCATACAAATAACCGACCTGGTAATGCAATACTAGTCCGCCTATATTCAACAGAAACAGAACAGCTACCACAATCGCGGCCTAGACGAGAACCGGGTCGTATTGCTCGTCTTCTTCCCTCGTTTCTGCGTCCTGAGCAACCAGTACGAGGTGCCTCCGCCCGCAAGATCATCGCACTTGCGAAACCGGAACGCAAACCTCTACTTCTTGCCGTTGGATTACTTCTGGTTTCTTCGAGTGTCTCGTTGAGCATACCGTTCACGATTGGAAAGTTGATTGACTTCTTTGCATCTACTAATCCTGTACGTCCATTTTCTTTCCGACATGCGCTGCGATAATTTATTGGAGATGTCGTAGCAAATTCCATTCAATCTAAGCATCGTACAAGCATCTGCTCTTCTCTTGACAGCATTCACAATCGGCGCAGTGGCTAATGCAGGTCGGTCCATCCTCATGCGGCTTTCGGGACAACGCATCGTGGCGCGATTGCGTGAGCGCACGTACGCCAGTGCACTGAGACAGGAAGTGGAGTATGTAGAGAAGGGAGAAGGCGATGTACTCAGCCGGCTGAGTGTGGACTCGAGTATCGTTGGTGAATCGTGAGTTCCATTCATCGAACATATAAGTGCCAGAGACGATGCTTAACTTGCCCGGAAAGAATGACGCAGAATTTGAGCGATGGATTAAGGGCAGTTGTGATGGCTTCTGTCGGTTGTGAGTCCCTTTTCGTTTTTTCCGCCTGGAGTTTGAGCATGATAAGAACTGGCATTGAAGTAGGAGCGATGTTCTACCTCTCCCCGCAGCTTACACTGCTCATGCTCACTGTCGTTCCTCCCGTCTCACTGGGTGCTGTATGTTATTTCCATTTTTGATTGCTAATTAACTCTAATATTATATCTCGCTCAGGTGTTTTACGGTCGCTACCTCAAAAAGCTCTCAAACCGTACTCAAGAAGCAGTTGGTGACATGACCAAAGTCGCCTCGGAATCACTCTCTGCTTTCCGCACCGTCCAGGCATTCAATGCGCAACCACAAGAAGAGGCTAAATTTTCGAATAAAGTCAACTACGTCCTTACACTCATTCGTAAGGAAGCGCTTGCAAGCGGAGTGTTCCACGGCGCGACGGGGTGGAGCGGGAACGTTACACTGCTCTGTCTCTTAGGGTATGGAGGGAGTTTAGTGAGTAAAGGAGCGATTTCTGTGGGAGACTTGACGAGTATGCTGTTATATACGGTGTATGTCGGGAATGGGCTGTCGATGTTGACGTGCGTCTTATCCCCCGATTTTCCTATTCTCGTGTGGGCTAATAATTTTCCTGATATAGGTCGTTCTTCGCGTCTATCATGCGAGCTGTCGGTGCTGGGACACGTATCTTCGAGCTGCTTGAAAGAGCACCAGCTATTCCGTTATCCGGAGAGGCGGTCGCCTCAGGTAGAAGAGGCACAGTATCGTTTGAGGCCGTCTCGTTCGAGTATCCGAGTCGACCGGGAGTTAGAGTGTTGAAGGGTTTTGATTTGAAACTCGATGTTGGGGAGAGCGTCGCAATTGTGTATGTATTCTGATTCATTTTTTTCGCAGTACAATGGCTAAAGGGTTTGACAGCGGACAGAGTGGGAGTGGAAAATCGAGCGTCCAGTCTCTTCTTTTACGGTATTACGACCCCGTAAGCGGGCGTATCACATTTGATGGCCAAGGTGAGAACTATCCTCATTTTCTCCAATAACCTGCCGTCTTATATAACTACACTAAACTTCGAACGTATAGATATTCGTGAATTCAACCCAGATTCTTGGCGTAACCTAATTGGTGTCGTCCCTCAAGATCCCGTCCTCTTCACAGGGACGATCGCATCCAACATTGCATTTGGGAACTCGGATGCAACTAGAGAACAGATCGAGGAAGCGGCTCGGCAGGCGAATTGTGAATTCGTATGGGGGATGCCGAAAGGATTTGATACCGAAAGTGAGTGTCTCTGTTCAGAAGGGATAAATAGTGTTGATGGTGGAATGAATTGAAAGTTGGGAGACTAAGCCTGAGTGGCGGACAACGTCAACGCCTTGCGATTGCGCGCGCACTCTTGAAGAAACCAGCGATACTGGCTATGGACGAGGCGACGAGCTCGTTAGACGCGACGTCTGAATATCGGGTATGTCATCATACTATTCCTTATTTACCCCCTTCGAACACCAAATGTTGACTTACTCAAATTACTTGTATACCGATTGGAAATATTGTTGTAGGTCAACGACGCGATTGATAAGATCCTGAGCTCGAGACAAACGACATGTATGATTGTTGCACATCGGATATCGACCATTGCACGTGCAGAGAGGATCGTTGTACTTGAAGGTGCGTCCTGCCTTTCCTCTTGCTTACTGTAATTGAACTTGACCATTTTTTGCCGTTATTTATAATATACTAGGTGGGAAGATTACTGAGTCCGGGACGTACCGTCAATTAGTAAGTACATCGACATTAACGCCAATTTGTGTAGTTTTGCGCTATACATGATATATCTGACACAATAAACCTAGGTATCCCGACCCAACTCACGTTTCCGCGCCTTGATGGCCGCACAACTTGATACAACGACGGCAGATATTCTTGTCTCGTCAAATTCTCGAGAATCCGAACGCAGTACAATTGACGATAAGAATGAAGCACTAGGAGAGCCTGAGAAGATTCGAATACATGCATAAGTGTTTCTAAACGCTCATTTAATCATCCCCATGGTATTAGTTATTGTTATTGTAGCTGTAGAGACTGGTATAATACATTCATATAGACTGTGAGTACGAAACATATACATCCAGGGTACTCTGTCTATTTACTGACATTTGCACTGCTGTCAGATTTTTGAAGACATTAGAAAGTTGTTTTTACTGTGTTCCATCTCAATCGCTTCATCACAGCTTCAACATATGCGTGGTTAACACCGTTTACCTGCTTTTACTCATTGAGTAAAGTGCAAAGCATCTGATTGATGCTGACACAAACAATGTCTCAGAAACTGCCATATAAGTTATTTGGATCTGAACTGTATGTTTTCTGCCCGCCACCTCCAGGTCCAGTCTCACACGCAATGAAGTTCTGGCCTGTGTCAGCCACTAAAGGGCACGGCTATTTAAGCGTACGTATTCAGATATCCGTCCTTCTCTCCTACCTCTTATTTGTCCCATGGCTCAGCAACACGAACAAGTACTCGAGAACCTCGACGCCCTTGCGGACATGCTTGAGCAACGGCGTGCGCAAGATGAAGAGCGTCGTACTCAAGACGAAGAGCGTCGCACTCAAGACGAAGAGCGTCGTACTCAAGATGAAGAGCGTCGCACTCAAGACGAAGAGATCGCACAAGTGCTCCGCAACGTGCGTCAGCAGATGCAAACCATGGCCCAAGGAGCAGGTGACAGCAACTACCAGTGAGCACCTACTATGATTCTCATTCAATTGTGGTTTTCAATCATTTTTAAAGGGCTTCTCTCCGCGAAGCACGCGCCCATAACGCTCATGTTCTTGCTCTACTCAGGACTAGCGCACTTCCTTACCCCGAGTTGCACCGACTTCCAGATCCACCAGGAAAGGGTCTCTGCGCTACTGGATTCCCGAAAACATTGGAGGAATTGCTGGAGATGAACTGTGCGTATTATCACTAGTTCTTCCATTTTATGTTATCTCATAGCTTTGTTTGAAGCTAATGATACCGTGTCCCTTCTTACGCACTATGGTCAAATCATACAAGACGACATAGACATTAATAAGCTGCGTCTTATATTTTATATCGCACGCGACCCAGAACACTCTCCATAAGGTAAGGTCAGAATTTGTTTTTCACCTTGCGAGTCTGAGGGGTAAATTGCAGATCGCGAGTTGTATGCAGATTCCGGTTACTGCTCCTGTGCAAGTGGTGGTGGTGAATCGGACGAGGTCAGATCGTTGGTTGGGTTGGAGGAGCAAAGATAGCTATGCATACAAACAGACGGTGTAAGAGAGTGTGAAAATGTACATAGATTGCCTCATCGTGTCTCTTATTTTTTTTACGTGTCGTGTAACCTCGGAAATTATTTTGGTGCTTGCGTGGGTTTTGTCTTCCGAACCAGACGAACAGTGACAGGATTGAGAGAGCCAATATTATGACAGCAGACAGGAGAAGCGCACGCAAATCTGCAAGTTGCTGTTTCCCAGTGCCCAATATATTTACCAAAGAGAACATTGGTCTCTAGCATTCTCCGACTGAATGGGTGCAGATGAGGTGGCTCCCTACGAATGAGTGTTGGCTCGTCCATGCCGCCTCAGACGCATGGCTGCCTTGGCAGTGCTATTGGGCCGTCTAAGGAAGGGGCACTGCTGTGATTGCGTTGAAGAAGTTCTTTCTAAGTAGGTTGCGTATTTTATACAGGTTTCCGCGACTGCTACCTAAAGGATCTATCACGCTTAGATCACCTTACACTCAGATCCCTCGCAATCCTCTCCGGTCTTGCACACACCATCCTTTACGCCCACGTCTCTCTCACATCTACAAAGATCGCCACACTCTACGCACGTACCGTCATCGACTGCGCGCATCGCGATATCACTCTCATCTCTACGACTTCGCCCGAATCGCCTACATCTCCCACATGCAGCGCATTATCCGGCACTCCAGCTTTATTCGCTGGCAAGTTCACTAATCGTATTCGACACGCTGCGTTTTACGTCTCATTTACTAGTATAGCACGATGTATCTAGTATATAAGGGCGCGCATATATGCACATATATCCAAGTGCCATTCCAAACTCCCCGTCCTAACAGGTTATGAGCCTTGCCGGCTTGTGAATGGCACCATTGACACGAACAACACCATGAACGCCACCTCTACCTCAGACGTCTACCCCCCCTCCTAGTACTAGTGCTCCACCTACAAACGTAACGCCTCTAACAATGGCACAACCTATGTTAACGTTCAAGTCTCTAAAGATCAATGACAATCAACTTGCTACATTCTTTAAAGACACAGAGAAGCTTACAGGCACAAAGAACTATAAGATATAGCAACTATGCATTACAAATGCACTAGCAGTAATACTGCTCAGTAACCACCTTACAAACAATCCCCCTAGTACAGATGTAGACAGTATACACACAGAGAAACTATTGTATCATTTCATAACAAAGACAATATCAGATACAGTGTATACTAACATTACAATACACAAAACAATGAAAGACCTCATACAGGCACTAGCTGATCAATATGATGTACAAACCATGTTGACTCACACAGTTAATATATTAGTACTGTTCACAGCTAGAGAACACATTTTACAGTTTGACAAGACACTAGACCAAATAGAACAAGTCTATATGTAACTGGTAGCTTACAGTAAAGTACTAGATGATAATACTTATGTCTCAGTAATAAATCTTACTACTCTAAGAGAGTATAAGTGGGTTGCAACAATGATTGATAAGCAGAACATGTATTACAATAGTTTACTCACAGTTACTACAGCTCAGTATTAGGTGTTCACACTAGCAAAATTAATTCACAAATTATACAACACATTTACTGAGTAGCAAATACAGAACCACCAGAATAAACATAGTACACTAAATAATAATAATAAAATAACAAATAATCATCCTCTATCTCTAGGGCCTATACAAGGTCAAACAAGAGGACAAGGACACAGTACAGGTAATGTAAAGCTTTACAAGACAATAAAATGTTACAATTATAACAAATATGAACATATGTCTAAAGAGTACTATAGTCTAGTAACAGACACTATAAAGGAAGTGTTAGTAACAGTGTAGAGGGGACCTGAAGGCTCAGCAAGGGGACCCAGGCTACAACTATCCTACACAACAGAAATACAGAATGTAAGTACTAGAATGTAGTCAGAACTTGCAGAACAGGCAGAGAGAGAGAGTGAGACAAGAGTAGAGTATATAGAGTAAGTCTAAGAGTACAGGACTATCTAGAGTAAACAAGATCAAGACTACAGGACTAGTCTGATCTTGTACACCTATATATACTAAACTACACAAGAGTACTTAGGGAGTATAAGCTACTAAGAATGATAAGCTACAAAGAATAAAAGAAAGGAAGGTCAAAGATAAAGGTATAAAGAATAAAGGGATGGACAAAGGGTAAGAGACTATAGAATGAACAAAGAATGAAGGGGTGGTCAAAGGAATAGAATAATAAAGTAAGGAAGGGTAGTAGTAAGAGTTAGTATACATATAGTTTATAAACAGTACCTCTAAAGGATAGAAGTCCTAAGTTCTAGTACAGAAGGGTGTAGAACCCTCAGAACTAAAGGTATGAGAGTAGAGAATTGTAACATCACTCCCTCTCTAAAACCAATTGTCCTGATTAGTAAACATTAGACTTAGTTAGTAGCTTAGGTATAGGTCAGAATAGTAAGGCTTAGAAATCTGTAAGACAGAGTTAATGTAGAGTACCTGGATGAAGTTGATAAAAGTCTTAGATTACCTTAGTAGTATGAGTAAGATTCTCAGTAGGTTCTTAAGTACATTCCTCAACTAGGTATCCTTTCTAGTAGATAAGGAACTTAAGGTTTTTGTATACTAGCTTAGTATCTATTATATACTCTACTTTGTATTCTAGTTCAGAACTAATGAGTTCTAGTAGAGACAGTAGGGGTCTTTATTATAAAGGAAAACTAGGATTGTAGTATTAAGACAGTAGAACCTTGTTAAACACTAGGTGTATACACTTTCATATTGTTAGAAGTTAGAGTTTGTAAACAGAAGTGCTAACCTTCTTTTTAATAACAAAGGGTCTGAAGTACTTGTTGTTCAACTTCTTTATTAAGTGATCCAAGGTCAGATTAGTAGCTTCTAGTATAATCTTGTTACTAGGCTAGTAATCCTTGGCTACAGACCTTTTCCAATCATAGTTCTACTTTATAACTTATACTACCTTTTTCAAAAGAGCTTGTGTGTCCTCTCTAGTTCTGTGTATCTGTTCTACAAAGTCTGTTACAGATTCAGAACTACTGTTCTGGTTCAGAACTGTCTCCTAGTACAAATGTCTTTTATAATTAAGGAAGAATAGGGACTGTCCTATTATAGAGTGTTATTAGTTATTGTGTACAAATTCTGTTAGAGCTAACTATTCAGACTAATCCAATTACTAATGATTGATAAACATTTGAAGGTAGAGCTTGATCTCCTGATTAACTTACTTAGTTTGACTGTTAGTCTGTAAGTAATATATAGTAGAAGGGTTCCCTTAAATTCTGAGAAGTATATACAAGTCCTATATGAATTTTAACTTGAATTATAGTCTGTAATCATGAATAAGCTTCTGAGAGAGTCTGTACAACCAGAAAACATAATCCTGATAAATACATACTATACTTTTAGAAGTAAGTTCTGTTTAGGTTAGAACTGTATAGACTTACTTAGAGAATTAGTTGACAATCATACAGATAGTGTTGTAACCCTAAGACTTGAGTAGCTTACTAATCAGGTCTACTAAGACTTCTTCCTAAGAGTGATTCAGAATCTAATACAAATGTAGGAGAGTCTGAGCCCTTGTCTGGTAGGCCTTAGTCTGTTAGTATGTATTATAACTAGTTACATACTTTAGGATTTCTCTCTACATTCTTAACTATTAGTAGTTCTAAATAATAAGTTTTTGTATTTTGTGTTAGCCTAAATGTTCTACAGTCAGGTTATTGTAATAAGCTCAGACAATGTTTTCCTACAGCTTCTAATCCTTTAGAACATACAGTTAACCTTCTTAGTAAACCTATCTATTCTTATCCTTCTCCTAATTCTTAACCTACTTCTCTAACTACTTTACTATAACCTAGTCCTGTGTGTGTCTTAAAGCTTACTATATATAAGTGACAAAGTTAACATTCTTGGATTTGAGTCAGATCTCTTAGATTGTCTCAGACACAAAACAGGAATTGTCTAGGAGAACAAGATTTTTATTATTATTCTCCCCCCTTTTATAACCTACTTATCTTAAGAGTAAATCAGTTTTTGTTATTTGTGTTCCAGGTTTGTAGGTTAGTACAAAGTTGTAGTCCTACAGTTCTAACATCTAGTAGGCTTAGTAGTAGTTGAGCTTCTAAGGTGTCTGAAAGTACTAGAGATTAAAGTGATCACTCTAAATCTTAAACTTCTGTACAGTACTAAAGAGATATTAACACTACTCCTCTTAGGAACAGACAATTATAAAGAGTTCCTTATTATAGATAGGGTAGTTCTGTTCTATTACAGAGAGGGATTCTGATCAGAACACTATCAGACACTACTTTCTGTTAATGAACTAGAACAGTACTACTCTATTTGTAAAGTTAGAAGAGTCAGCTTTAACTTAGAACTTGTTTACAACTGTTAGAACTACTAATACAGGCTTACTAGTAATAGTCTACTTTAAGGACTTGAATACAGACTACTACTGATCCTCCTATTACTAAGGAACATTTTTACTAGTAAGATTGTAAAGGGGCCAGACAATAGTACTAAAGTCTTAAATAAAGTATTAGTAGTAGTTTATAAACTTAAGGAATACTTAGACTTGTTTCAGGTTCTAAAATTGTAACCAGTTCCAAACTACAGTTACCTTTGCTAGATTCATACAGACCTCTCCTCTACTAATTACAAAGCTTAGATAATCTACTGACTCCTGTGTAAAAGAGTACTTTACTTCTTAGAGGAACAGTTTATTATCTTAGAGCTATTATAGAACTACTCAGATCAGTTAGTAATAGTACTCAACTGTCTGAGTAAAGATCAGAATGTTGTCCAGATACACACTAACATACTCTGAGTTAATCAGATCTGTAAGAATGTGATTCATAAATGATTAGAACATTGTAAGCAAGTTAGTTAGTCTAAAGAACATTATAGTCAGTTTGTACAATCTGTAATTAGTTTAGAACACAGCCTTCTACTCATCTCTGTCTTAGATCTGAATATTATTGTATCTCTATCAAACATTCAACTTAGTGAAAACCCTAAATGTATGTGTCTTATTAATAAGCTTCTGAATCAGAGAGAGTAGGTACTTGTTTTTGAC
>NW_006760386.1:8578613-8616379 GCF_000271605.1 Fomitiporia mediterranea MF3/22
ACTAGTAAGATTGTAAAGGGGCCAGACAATAGTACTAAAGTCTTAAATAAAGTATTAGTAGTAGTTTATAAACTTAAGGAATACTTAGACTTGTTTCAGGTTCTAAAATTGTAACCAGTTCCAAACTACAGTTACCTTTGCTAGATTCATACAGACCTCTCCTCTACTAATTACAAAGCTTAGATAATCTACTGACTCCTGTGTAAAAGAGTACTTTACTTCTTAGAGGAACAGTTTATTATCTTAGAGCTATTATAGAACTACTCAGATCAGTTAGTAATAGTACTCAACTGTCTGAGTAAAGATCAGAATGTTGTCCAGATACACACTAACATACTCTGAGTTAATCAGATCTGTAAGAATGTGATTCATAAATGATTAGAACATTGTAAGCAAGTTAGTTAGTCTAAAGAACATTATAGTCAGTTTGTACAATCTGTAATTAGTTTAGAACACAGCCTTCTACTCATCTCTGTCTTAGATCTGAATATTATTATATTCCTATTAAACATCTAACTTAGTAAAAACCCTAAATGTATATGTCTTATTAATAAGCTCCTGAATCAGAGGGAGTAAGTACTTGTTTTTAACAGTACCCTTATTAAGACAATAATAATCCTAAACTAGGTAAAGCTTTCTATCTTTCTTTTTGACAAAGAAGAAAGGGGAGACTATAGAGGACTTTAAGGGTCAGATCTGACTGTTCTAAAGATTTTCCTGAAGAAACTTGTCAAGCACCTCCTACTTGTTTCTGTTAAGTAAGTAGACCTTACAATCCTTAGGTTGAAAACCCTTAGTTAATTCAATTACATAGTCCTAGGAATAGTGTTTAGGAAGCTGGTTAAATTCCTCTTTACTAAAGACTTTGAGAAACTCTTAGACAAAATCTAGCAGGCTAGGTTTATGTACATTCTAGAGTAGAGTTGTTCTAAGAGGGTTCTAAACTAGTTCCATTTTGAACATTCTTCAGATTGACTCTGTTCTACTTTAACTAGAATATGTATTCACATATCTATCCTAGTTAAAGAAGAACAACTGGTCACCTTCATTAGAACTGTTAGTAACATTAGAAGTGTTTACATTTACTTAGAATAGTAGTATAAGATAGTTGTAAGACTTGGGACACTAATTAAACATGAGTGTCTACTCTAACTAGTTAATAGTAGGGTTGTAAACCTTGAGCCATTCAAATCTGATAAAGATGTCTGTCTTTCTAAGGTTAGTGACTCTAAACTTAATACTTTCCTTATAATCCTAAATGGTCATCTGTAGTTAGACAAACTTAGTAATTCAACTATTCTAGTTTAGGGTTCTGTCTGTATTGTATACTAGGATTAGAAGTAAAATGTGTTAAGTAGGAAGATAGTGTTCCTACACAAAGGTCTTATTAATACACAAACTAGTGTATTTACTGTCTACTAGAGTCATTGTTTGAATCTAGGAGGATTCTAAGAAGGAAGCTAAGAGGACAGAGACTTAGAGCTAGTGTCTAGAACATTCTCAGATAAACTACTACTTGTTCTAAAGGGAATGTACAGCTTGTACAGCCTCATTATCTAAGAGGGTAAGTATATACACTAACATTTCCTTATTAACCTCTCTCTTTCAATAAGGATGGACTCATGTTCTTAGCTGTGAACTCAGCTGAGACTATCCTTACTTAATACTATAGACAAACTACTAAGTAGTAAACAGGGCTAGATAGTGTTCTGAACATTCTGAGATCTTAGAATGTAGAAGTAGTAGGTCAGATTGTACAGATTTAGACTTGGATAAAGTGTAAAGAGAAGAATCAAAAGAATTAGAAGAAATAGGAGAACTATCTACTTTTAGTTTTGACTTTTTTCTTTCTAATAAATAATTTTGTTAATTTACTTTTTCTACTTTTTCTGCTTTTCTTACTTTATTTACTTTTAATCCTATAGTGTCTATTGAATCAAAAGTAGCTGTTAAAAAATCTGAGTTATAGCCCTTTAGTACTATATTTACTGTTAGGCCTCTACAAAATCCTAGAGTATATAGTCAGAGTCTAAGAGTTCTAAAGTGACTTTCAGATTTGTAGAAAAGGCTTCTTACTACAAATCCTACTCATTACTTGTTATTACTCTAATAACCTAACAGATATACTGTTACTTCTGTAGACAGTTCTTAATCTAGTGCTCTAACTTTCTGTAGACAAAGTATACTCTTTACTTTCAGACTTCTCTAATGTTTATTAGAATAGATTGATTATGAATTACAGGTGGATTGATCTGAGGGCTTAGAACTGTTAGAGTCAGACACATGTGTAAGCATTCTGTACAGACTTAATGTATTCAAGCTGTAGCTTAGTCAAAGGAAATAGTGTGTGTCTTCTACTCAGTGTAAGTAACTAGTTCTAGTATTATTCTAAGAATCTTATTAACTAGTTCTAGGTGAAGAGCTTTTTCAAGTATTCTAATAAGGACATTATTAAACCTGAGTATGAATCCTACCTTTTAGGCCAGAATATCAAACTCCTGAAAAAAGGTATTAGTAGAATGTTTGCCCTGTCATAGAGACACAAGCTTGTTCTACACATTATACTTCTTATTCAGATTAATAAAGGAAGTACAGAGCTGCCTTATAAATTCTGAATATGACTTGTTGTTCTAAAGTTGAATCAGGCTTCCAATCTAATAGTCTTTAATCTAGTTCTGAGCCTAAGTGGCTGTGTTGCCTTCCTTTATGAAGGAGAGGACAAATAGGACACAATTAAGATCTGAGGATAGATCAGTTAAAGTAGTAGCCATATATAGTTTGACTTAGTGCTAGAAGTTCTTAAAGTGCTACTTATTAAAGTCTAAAGGGTAAGCTACATACACTTTCTTTCTAGAACAGGTTACAACTTCTAGAATGACTAGAACAGGTTCTGAAGAGGTTAGAGGCATGTAGTTAGTAAAGACCTCTTAGATAAAGGTTTATATGTATTAAGCTAGTTCTGCTTGTAACTACTAATCTGGTAGAACAGTAAGGGTAGCAGTTAGTGTAGGAGGGTCTATGTTTATACTATAAAGGAATTGATACTAAACTAAAAGAGGTAATAAATAGAAGAAGGGTGGTAAAAGTTTAAAAGGGTTTAGAAAGTTTAAAATTTAAAAATGTAAAAGGGTTAGGGTAAAGAAAAGAGATTAATATAATAGTAAGTACTAATGCTTAAAACATAGGAGAGTCATAGAGTAGTAATAGGTAGTCTTAATCTAATGTCAGTAACAGTGTAGAGGGGACCTAAAGGCTTAGTAAGGGGACCCAGGCTACAACTATTCTACACAACAGAAATATAGAATGTAAGTACTAGAACATAGTCAGAACTTGTAGAACAGGCAGAGAGAGAGAGTGAGACAAGAGTAGAATATATAGAGTAAGCCTAAGAGTACAGGACTACCTAGAGTAGACAAGATCAAGACTATGAGACTAGTCTGATCTTGTACACCTATATATACTAAACTATACAAGAGTACTCAGGGAGTATGAACTACTAAGAATGATAAACTACAAAGAATAAAAGAAAGGAAGGTCAAAGATAAAGGTACAAAGAATGAAGGGATGAACAAAGGGTAAGAGACTATAGAATGAACAAAGAATGAAGGGGTGGTCAAAGGAATAGAATGATAAAGTAAGGAAGGGTAGTAGTAAGAGTCAGTACACATATAGTCTATAGATAGCACCTCTGAGAGACAGAAGTCCTAAGTTCTAGTACAGAAGGGTGTAGAACCCTCAGAACTGAAGGTACAAGAGTAGAGAATTGTAACAGGAAGTATGAAAAAAGTAAACAATAACAATAACAAATGTATCCACATTACAACAAATTACAGCTCAAACAATGAGTACTATACTTACAGACCCAGTAGCATTTATTGACAAAGTAAACAAAATGCTAACACTAGACACTATAAACAATGAACAAATGTAAGAAATACAAGGGGAATTCACACTTGACAAATTCCTTAACAAATATAACTCAAACATATACATTAATACATGTTCTTACAGAATGACAAAACTTACACATTGTATTAACATACTTGATTCAGGTGCTAATATCCATACTACACCCTATCTCTTTCAATTAACAAATGTACAATATACAAACCTTATAAATGTTACAATTACAAACAAAACAATAATCATACTTAGACAAAGTAGAGTGATAATAATTAGAATACAATAAGATGTAAACAACAAACACAGAACAAATGAAACAAATGTAAGTAGTATTATACTACATAACATATACTATCATCCCAATCTAAACTTTACATTAATTAGTAAAGCATTACTATATGAAGTAGGATACAAATTAGTAAAAACAAACAATACATGTACTATCTATTCACCTACAAATAAAAAGATTGGAGAAATACAAGTATGCAATAAGTTATATATAATAGTATTGTATCATCATTACTAACAGAACATTAACACAATAACTATAATTGACTTACACAAACAAATGAGTCATATTAACTTTGAGTATTTATACAAACTCATACAAAATCATTCTAAAATAATACAACAAAAAGCAACAGACAATAAGAACATTGTAAGGATAAGTATACTAGCCTTATGTAAAGATTCTCTCTTTATTAGCACACTCAACTACTGACTGGGATAACCTAATAATTGAGCACTAAGAAGGAGAAAGAATCCCCTAACCCTTAGCTTGAAAACCCTTTATATATACATATACATGTGTAGTAGGATACAGGGTAGTCTAGTGAACAAAAAGGAAAACACTCACAAGCACCTACAACACATGTAGCACAAATGTACAGGTAGCACAATTGTTACACTTGCCCTCCAGCATTTAATCCTAAATACTAAGAGAGTTAGTACTAGAATAAACAAAATAATAATAAGGAAAACAACCAAAAACATTAAGTAACTTACTACAAAGTTCAGTACTACTGTACTAGGACATTCTCTACAGTTATGGATGAGTCTTCAATCAGTCCTGTAGTGAACTAGACATGTTCCAGTTTGGATTGAACATGTTCTATAGTAGAACTGGTGGAACTTGTAGTAGATTGGTTAGAATGACTATTGGATTGAGTGGAAAGTAACAGATTCAACAGTAGAGTAATATCTTGAGGGTTGAATGAGTTCAGGGTACTCATATTAAGGACTGAAGTAAGATTGGTGAATGTCAAGAGTAATTGTGAAATGATCTGAGGATGTTTGCAGTTGTGTGAGTAGAATATAGTAGTTCTATTGTTGATTTGCTTAGCTCTACACTTTGCACCTAAGTAAGATAGTAAGGTATATGCACTTGTAATAATATAATATAGAATGTATGTGTATTTACCTTAGTTTGAAGTTATGTTCTTATAGTATACAAAGTCCTGGAACACTTGTATCATTTTAGCATGTTGAATACAGTCTTAGAACAGTGGTAGCAGGCTCAGTCTTGTATGAGAAGGAACATAGAAGTTATACAAGTGTAATACAATGAGATAACACTCTGAGAGTTACATAGTAGAGTCAAGGGAATTGTTATAGATAGCCCTAGAGAAAGCTGTAATCTTCTTAAGCTCCTCTTAATTGAAAACATAGTCAGTACTTGTACTGTAGTCATGAGTAACCTAATCCTAAGTGATTAGTTGTACTCAAGAGCTAACTAAGAGTTGTAGAGGAGGATGAGGCATATTTGTGCCTTGTAGAAAAGTAGATGCAAATGTGTGAGTAACAGATTCTTGAGTAGTAGACATAATATGTATAGTAAAGTGACTATATGTACAGTTTTTAAAGCTCTTGTATAGGTTTACATGTATGTCCATACTGTAGCATTGTGTTTAAAAGGTTGCCTTATGTTTTACTAGACTGATACTAACCTAAGAGTCATCAGTGTTGAGTTTTCCCTTTCCTAGAGTTAGTACATTAATAGAGTCAATTCCAAGTATGTCTAAGTATTCCTTTAGTGTCTCAAGGTGCACAATTTTATTATAAGGTAGCTATGTGTAATCTCTGGACTTTTATAGTACTTTGAACAAAGTGGTAGTCCTTTGTCCTGTATGAGTTTCAATTGAATCCACTGTCCATTCCTTGTTCTTATTGTTTAATCTAGTAACTTGTCCTACTTCCCTTCTAGAGAATAATCTATCATTGTTTGGAACATGTATCCTAAGTAGTAATGAATGAAATACTGGATGTATGTTATGATTCCTTATTTTCCTGAGTAGATCTAGTTCAAATGCCTTGTTTCCTGTGTTCTAGATTATTCTATAAAGTCCTATGTATTTTGGTACTAGTTTCCTTACTTACTGTCTAGGTAAATTCATATTCTTTGTAGAAACATACACTAGATCATTCAATTCAAATGGTAAGGGTTGTCTGCATTTATTAGTATGTCTAGTTTGCTTTACCCTTACCTGAAGGATTACATTGTGTGTCTATAGTATTGCATCCTTTACTTTCTAAGTATAAGTCCTAACTCTAGGATATTCATCCTTTCTAGAGTTATTCTATATCAGGTTCCTTAGCATCCAACCATAATTTAGAAAGAATAGTGTATATCCTGTAGTTTCTGACCTTACTGTATTGATAGTATACTTGATCATAAGTAGTTTATGTATCCAATCCTTTTGTTTAGGAGAAATACACTGTCTAAGCATCTGAGTAATTGTTCTGTTCATTCTCTCAGTCAATCCATTAGTTTGTAGATAATATACACTCAATAGTTTCAATTTAATACTTATAAGTTCATGTAATCTTCTCCAAAACGTACTAGTGAATAGGGAATCACAATTGCTAACAATATAATTAGACAGTCCATACAGTTTATAAATGTTTTCAAATACTATCTCTGTAATTTCTCTTACTCTGTACATTTGCCTAGTAGGAATAATGTGTACTATACTAGTTAATAAACAAATAACTGTACAAATCATATCAAAAGGTCTTAAACAGTTCTTTGATTCAGGAAAAGGTCCAACAAAGTCTATTCCTATACCTTCCCAAGGCTTACTAGGTACTGAGAGCAGATGTAGTAAACTAAACAGTTTCTGATTGCTAGGTTTGCTAATCTTGTATGTATGACACAAATCACAGTAGGAATTAATGTCTATAATCATATCTTTCTACCAGACTTGTTCTCTAAGATATGTAAGTGTCTTTCAAGGTCCTAAGTGTGCTAAAATAGAATATGTATACTCTATTACAATTTCCCTAGCATTTCTGTTGTGTATTAGAATTCTAAGTATGTAAAGTATGTACTTCTTACCCTCCTAGCAAAATATGAGTCCATTTTTGACATGAAAATTCTGAAAGTGCTTCAGATCTTGTAATATCTGATTAAAGAAGTTATCCTCATAATATCTGCCTTTGAGACATTCTGGAAATTGTAAATCCAGTGAAGATTAAGTTATAATGTTAGTGAAAGGATTTGGAAGGATTTGTAATGGTATATAACAAAGAAAACCAGACTTCACCATAAAGCACACAGAGACTATGTTAGAAATGTGATCATGTGACACAACTTCAAGAATGCATACAAACAATAATGACATATCAAATGTGCTAGAATTGACAGATCTGTAAAACACAAAGTATACAAACAGAAAGAAACACAATGTAAGTAGTAGTATATCAAATGCTATTCAATCAACTACCACATTGACTACAATATATTATATATGAAGGAATAAAATGTGAAAGGAAGGAAGCATTGTTCAAAATACATATATACAAAATATACAACTCAACAATACACAAAGAATGCAAAGCAGCACAATTACATCTATCAATAAAGACACACTAGGATTATAAGGAAAACACAGCACAAATATTTGCCTCAATATAGAGTACTATCTAAGATGACAGAACACACAGTTGTACTGTATTAACAACCAGTCACTGTAAAGGACAAACAATACAATACAATATTAAAGTAATATACAGAGATTACTGTCTAATAATACTAGTAGGACACAAGCACCTTGAATCTATAGAACTCAGATCTGAAGACCCTTATGTACTTAGCAAATGGTGCAAGGCAGGCAAGCCTTACACAAAGCTTATTATACTACACAGGCACTTGATGACAGAGCCACCTAGAACTTGGAATTAACAGTGCTAATCATGAAAAGGCTAATTAAACTTAGCTGAGGAAGAGAAGCACTCCTGAGGAATCAAACACAAAGGCTGTGTAAGAAGTATATAGAAAGGAAGATTCAACATCAATCCTTATCCTGAAACAGAAACAACCAACATTTCAAACGTACAAAATCACTAATATACATGTCATAAAAACATATGGTGACATACTAAAAATACTATAACATAACACACAGACCACTTAAGGAATAGAGCCACTTAGCTTGCAAAGAAATAGGAGGAAAAAGGCTTAATTAAAGTAGTATAAAAAGAGCCTCATTTATTGTGTAAAAGAGCATCATACTCAATAACAGTTTATTTGAGGACAGCTTGTAAACTAGCTGTAACAACATACTCATTCTCTTATACAAATCTTTACACAACAATACTACCTTCTTTACCTTAAAATCTAAACATGTTAAACTGCTCTTAAGAGTATTAACTCCCTCTCTACTGAGTGTAAGTACTATCAACACTCTTAGGGATATACTCCTAGTTAAGTAAAGACAGAAGCTATACTCAGGACTAGTAGTTACATAGTTAAGGACCTACCTGTTGCTTGTGAACCTACAACAAGAGGTGTAATTCCTACACAGAAATATAGTCTATAACAACAGTTATCAAGTACAATCACTTACTGTGTAAAGTATTACACTGTTGTAGTCTGTTTCAAATAATCTGTTAGAATGTAATAGTAATACATTAAAATAAAAAGTATAAACTAGCTTTGTAAGTCAAACCAGAATATACTGAAACAACCATCTTTACAGTAGTACATAGTAGTACAGACTATCAGCCTCTCTATCTAGTAGTAACTACAAGAGAGGGTCCCTACTACTACTAAGGACCATTCCTGGATCAATACACTGTAGGACTATTCTAATAGAGACTAGATCCCTACCTCTATCCCTAGTTGCCTTAATACTTAGCTATACAGGATTACCTGAGGAGACAACAGGAGGCATGAAACAACAAATAAGGAGACTCAAACAGTAGCAGAACCTAGAATGTATAGATATGTATTGAAACTTGGAAAGACACAGAGGATCAATAATTGACTAGCCAGGTGTGTCAGAAAATTGTGAAATAGGAAAGCTACATAATATACTCTATAGACTTGAAGGAGGACTCAAGGATGTAGAGCTAAAGTTGACACAGTAAGGATATGAACACTAGCTAGAAAGCTAAAAGCAATTATGAGATTTGGAAGAAAAAGTAGTACTATATAGTTAGAAGGTTACAGAAAATATAGTACAGTTTCATGTTAATACTCAACAAGTAATGTAGAACACAAGACTAGTTGAACAAATGTTGGAGGCATTTATGACAGTAATGAACTCAAGAAATTCAATACTCATGACAGTAACCTTTCGACTAGCATTCCAAACACAGGAAGTTCTAAAACTGGTTCAACTGTTAGGAGAACCTATGGAAACAAATAGTACAGTGTTGGAAACAATAGTTAAAGAAACAGTTACAGAACATACAGTAGAAGTAACCTATGAAATGGTTACAGAAGGAACTAGGACATTCTTACAAGATTCATTAGTAGATACTTAATGACTAGTACAAATCTATCAGCATCTACATTAACCCAAACTGGTAACACACTATCAACAGTATTAACATTAGCTACTACTAATGTAGCAAAATTAAAACTAGTATATTATTATGAAAAACTGAATGAAGGATTTGACTCTTAGCTTAGTACAAACATGATCCAGCTGGAACTAAACAGAATAATGAACAAAACCAAACAAGCATATTATTTGGTATCATCACTCAAAGATACTGTATTTGATTAGATCCAAAGTTATGTATGAATTAAGGTGGAAAGTAATAGAACTATAACCAAACCAAAATCTCTAGTACCAGGCACGTTTTCAAACCTAGGAAAATTTATAGCATTTCTAAAGAGTTATCAAACAGGTACAGTAAGAGATAAAGACACAGCTAACCTCTAGAAACTAGTAGGAATAAAATGTAAAGACTATTGTTCAGAAAACTCGTCAAACTTCCTACTTGAATTCTAGAGGTTGACCTCTTTAGTACTAACAACCATGTATCCTAATAAAGCTAGAAAAGCAAAGTTCATATCATCCCTACTAGATTCAGTCTACTATAGAATTATATTTGTGGCAGAAAAACTATATAATGAAGATCTTAGCTGGTGGATAAAGAGAATCCAAAACTACCTCCATATGATGGAAGTACAAACTCTCATACACTCTACCAACTACAAACCAAAATATAAATAGGGAGACACTTTTGTTTATTGCCTAACAATTCAAGGAAATCATAGAGACTCAGACACAATAGATATCAATGTACAAAGCTTTAGTCTGAAACTGAAACAATATTAGAAAAAACAAAAACCAAAAACAGATAAACAACCTTTAGTATCTATAAGATACTACAGTTGTAGACAACCAGAACACTAGGCTAGAGACTGTGGACTGCCAACTATTTATTTAAAAAATAAAAATAATGGAGGGAAACTACTATACTAAAAAGAACAATACTTAGTTAATTGAATTAGAAAAACAAACTTCAACAAATGTTACAATGTATACAGCTAATACATACACTACAATTATGTAAAATGGGTAGCAAATGGAGGTGATATACCTGGAAACAATCAAGGATACACTTGCTAATACAAAGGACAACATTCAAAAGATTTAGGCAACCTACCTTTTGTTTAAGACTACTAGTAATAGTCAGAACTAAAAGGGTTAAAGGAGAGTCTGGCCTACTAATATAGGGAAGACACTCCTAAATAGTAATATAGATATATAATGGAACCTAATGGATACAAACACTTGTACTCATAGACTCAGGGAGTACTTGTTCAGTAATGGATAAATCATTTCAAACAGGAAATGGATTTAAAGCTCAAAGATTGGATTGGCCTAGAACTGTCACTAATACTAATGGATTGACTAATTCAAATAGAAAATTAACCTATACAATTAAGGCAACAATCCACACAGAGGTGGATAAATGAGAACAAACAATAGCTATTACAAGTATAGTATCAGACAATGTGATACTAGGAATAGACTACCTACAAGCAAGAAACCCAGGGATCAATCAGAAAGGAGCTGAAATAGAACAGTAAGGAAGAACCATAAGGATTATAATAAAACAAATCAGAGTACACTGAAAAAGGAAAAGAAAGCCTAGAAGGAAAAGAAGGCCTAAAGAGGAAGAGATTAAAGTACTAGTACTCAATGAGTGTAGGGAACCAATCCTAAGAAGAAGTAGACCCTAGACACAAGTAGTCACTAGAATAAGAAGACTAAGGTCTAAAAGTAGAGAGAACATACCTATACTAAAAAGGATACAAGAAGTAGAAGAAAATACTATGACTCAACCAAGAAAACCTTAGACACAAATATTAGGAGAAAACAATCCAGTAATATTAGTACTAGACAATTATAGTAATATGCAACCTTTTAACTATCAACATAAACTAATAAAACCAACATCTATAAATGTCTCTATACATACTTCTCTAACTATGCCTACCTTACCTTTAGACCTGACTGTTATTACTATACTAGAAAACAACAAAGACATAAATAGTAACAACCAACTACAACAAGTAACAACAATGTATGACAAGGCTTCTACAAAATCCCAAATCTATAATCAAATGAAAATAAAAAATGAACAACAAAATACCTCCTAGAGAGAAAAACTGCTAAACAAAATAAAGGACTTTACAGATGTCTTTGACCCAGACAAGTCAAGACAATTACTAGAGTATACAATATAGGATATGCCTATTGACTTAGACTTAGAAAAGCCATTACCTAAAAGGCAACCATCCATTCTACTAGCTCTAGATGAAGAATGAGTAGTAGACAAATATATAAAAGATATACTACAGAAAGGATGGATACACAAAATTCAACTAGATGAATTATGCTCTGTAGCTACACTCATATTCTTTGTAGGAAAAAAAGACAGAGGAGCTTGAATGGTAACTGATTACTGTGACATCAACAAAATAACAATACTAGACATATATCCAATACTAATTATGTACAAACTACCTGACAAACTACTAGGAGGAAAATATTTCTTTACATTAGATATACAATCTGAATACAACAATCTATGAATACAAAAATCCAACAAATGGAAAGCAGCATTCAAAGTAAAAAACTAGATTTACATACTACTTGTAATGATGTTCAGAATGAAGAACTCTCTATCTGTATTTCAAAAATTCATAAACAATAATTTTAAACAATGGATTCAATCACACAAAATATTAATATATTTGGACAACATTATAGGAAAATCAACTACCCCTCAAGATCACTAGAAACTTTTGTAACAAGTTTTACAGAAATACTAAGAACTAGACATCTACTTAAAAATCAATAAATACTATTTCTTACAACAAGAGCTCAACTACTTAGAGTTTATTGTAGGAAAGGATGGAATAAAAATGGATCCATATAAACAATTAGTAATAAAGGAATGGCCAATCCTGACTACATTAAAACAAGTAGAACAATTTATTAGATTCTACAATTTCTACTCATAATTTATCAAAAATATGCAAATCATTATAGTATGCTTACACAAACTCAAAAAGAAGAAACAAGTATTCAAATGGGAGGAACAACACTAAGCAGCTTTTGATCAACTAAAAAAAGCATTCTCTGAAGGAGAAGTACTAGCTGTACTAGACCCTAACAAACTATATACAATAACTACAGACACCTTAGTAGTAGGGATAGGAGCTACCCTAGAACAAGAGGACAAAACAGGAGTATTACAGCTAATAGTGTTCTATTCAAAAAAACTTACACTTATAGAACAGAATTGGCAAACTCACAACCAAGAGCTATAGGCTGTAATTGTAGCATTTAAGTTTTAGCAACATCTAGTATAAGGAACTAAAGAACCAGTAACTATTTGAACAGACTACCAGAACCTAATTTACTTTAGGAATGCTCAGGAAATGAACTAGTAGCAAACTTGATAGATACACTTCCTTAGCCTATTCAATTACCAAATAAAGCATATTGAAGGAAAGAAGAATCTAGCAGATACACTATCTTAGAGACTCAATCATGGATCTAAAGAAGAGATAGAAACAAAGGCTAAAATTATGATCCTAGAATCTGTGTGGTCCACCAAACTTCAAAACACTAATATTAACAGAGAATACTTATGTATTACAGAATCAACAATAATAGGCACAGCCTTAGGTGACTCTATCAAACATACTTATAAAAGGCAAAAAGCTAAAGAAGAACTTAAAGAAATTGAACAAATGTGTACCAACTGGAAACCTAATCATAAAATTGTAAATAGGCTCCATTACTATTAAGAACACATATGGATACCTCCTGACAAAGGAGGGATACTTCAAAGTACAATTATGTAGAAGAAACATAATGATAAACTTGTAGAACATATAAGAATCAATAAAACATTGGAAAAAATACTACAAGATTACTAGTGGCCAAATCTATGACAGGAGGTAATAGAATATGTTAATACATGCAACATATGCTAACAAACTAAAACACTGAGGAGATACACACAACCTCTATTACAACTACTAAATACTCTAGAACACCCATTTCAATCAATCTCATACAATCTAATAACAGATCTACTAGTGACTAATAAAGGCTTTACTACTATATTTGTAGTAGTTGACTGACTTACAAAGATGGCTAAATTTATACTATACTGAGGAGTACTAGACACCTAGACAGTAGCTAATATGTTCATACACTACATATTTAAAGATTAAGGGACTCTAAAATCTATCATCTCAGACTGAGGAACTCAATTTGTCTCACAATTCATATAGAAGTTATCAGAAAACTTAGGAATCAAATGGAAGGCCAGTATAGTATATTATCCACAAACAGACAGACAAACAGAACAAGTAAATCAAACTCTGGAACAATACCTCAGATGTTACACCAACCTCTAAAAGACTAACTAGGCTGAACTACTACCAATTGCTGAATTTGTATATAACAATACACAAAGTTCATCCACAAAAAAGACCCCTTTTGAACTAGTACTAGGAAGGAGGCCAACTATAGAAATGATGCCTTATGAAGGGAATATACTTATAATACAGGACTACTTAGAAGAACTAGAAGAAGTACAAGTAAAAGTATAAGACACACTTAAACAAGTAAAAACTACTATAACCCTATACACAAACCTTAAACAAGAACCCATGCCTAATTATAAACCAAATGATTTGGTTTTAATTAATATGAAAAACTTCTCTATAGTATTACTAAAAAGAAAACTAGAAGTACAATATACTAGACCCTATCTAGTAGAACAAAAAATTAGAAATGTATTATACTAATTGAAGTTACTAAAAATGATTACAGTCTACCTAGTGTTCTATACTTCCCTCCTAATACCTTATAGGAGTAAATCTTATTCAGGACAAGAAGTAATCATACAACCTCCTCTAATAGAAGTTGATAGAACTCCTAAATACAAAGTTGAAAAAATAGAAGTAGTATGACAAACAAAACCAAACAAAATTGAATACCTGATCAAATGGAGAGGATACAGGGAGTACACTTGGGAACTAATTGAAAATCTATACAATGCTGTAGAACAAATCCAAGAATACTACCAAAATAACTCTCAAAGTATTAAACCTAAACCAGAACCTGAATAGTTATAAAAAGCCTTAGGAAAGTACTGAAAGCTTAACCAAGTAATAAAGACACAAGGTCAAACAACTATAATATAAAAGAAGGGTAATAATAACAGTTAACAGTAGTGATGAGTAACCCAACAATTTATAACCTAGTCTGAACACTAACATACACTACTAACAATAACATGCCTTGTCTTGTAACTGTCTACCAAGACTACCACCTCCCCTTCTACTACTACCCTCCACATCTCTAATATTAATGGCCAAACCAAACCCACCTCTGCTTACTCAGCTGAAACTATATATCAAACTATACAGGATAATATTATGAACAAGAATTTGACAATTTTGTGACTGTATACACTCTAACTTCAACACTACAATATTAATACTTACCACCCCTACAAAGCAAAGGGGAATACTTCCAATTTACTATTGAATGGGTAATGACATTAAATATGGTAGAAGAATCAGAATTCTTGTGTCTTGCATACAAACTAGGCTACCACTTGTAGTACTGAAACATTCTTAACATTAACCATGTATACAGTATTAAGGTTTGCTTTAAGGTTACTTATACTACTTAACAAATCACCTTGTTCAGACTGTAATTTGGTACATTCATAGCCTTACATATGACTAGTGTACAAGCTACTCAAATTGTAATACTTGAGATACACTGGTACAACAGATACATTCAAGATTCAATAGCTACATATTAGTATACCTACAATTACTTTACTACTATGATTCAAGATATTATTCAAAAATGGTACAATACTCATTTACTCATCCAACCACTCTAGCTACTATTACTAAACACACAAAGTCCTTTAATAACAGAAGTACTGTCAGCAACAGTATAGAGGGGACCTAAAGGCTCAGCAAGGGGTATAGCTGCTACAGTCTGGTCCAGGTCTGGTCCAGACAGGTTTTTGCTGGACTGTGAACCGGACCAGGACTGATTTCTTATAAAATCCTGGACCTTGGACCAGACCCAGCTAGACCTCTTATAGACTGGACCAGTGGTCTAGTCCAGGTCCGAACCTGGTCCGGACCTCTGGACCAATTATATAATATATATTAAAATAATTCTGTCTTATTAACATATTATATGAGATAGATATACTATTAAGTACTATAATAATATGTTTCTGAATATATGTAAGCTTATATGTATCAGAATACAATTACTTTTATTATTTGTATTATACTAAGTGTAAAACAGAAGAAGTACTAGTGTAATAGAAATCAGTTCCTACAGTCAATGTAAACTGCTGTTTACATCTGTAAGACACAGTATAGTCTATTTGTATGCTTAAAGGGTATACAATGCACTATACAATATATGTAAGAGTAGTTCACATCTATTAGGCTCTGTACAGTCCATTTGTATGCCTTAAAAAAGTAGTATCTATAATATAAATGGTCTACAGTCTGGTCCAGGGTCCAGGCAGTCCAAAGTGGTCTGGAAATTTTTGTCAAACACTGGACTGCAGACTGGACCCCTGTTGGACCCAACTGGACCGGACCTCAATCGGACCGGACTAGAGATCCAGTCCAGGTCTGGACCTGGTCCACAGCAGTCCTGAACCAGACAACAGCAACTATAGCAAGGGGACCTAGGCTACAACTATCCTACACAACAGAAATACAGAATGTGAGTACTAGAATGTAGTCAGAACTTGTAGAACAGGTAGAGAGAGTGAGTGAGACAAGAGTAGAGTATATAGAGTAAGCCTAAGAGTACAGGACTACCTAGAGTAGACAAGATTAAGACTACAGGACCAGTCTGATCTTGTACACCTATATATACTAAACTACACAAGAGTACTCAGGGAGTATGAACCACTAAGAATGATAAGCCATGAAGAATGAAAGAAAGGAAGGTCAAAGATAAAGGTACAAAGAATGAAGGGATGGACAAAGGGTAAGAGACTATAGAATGAACAAAGAATGAAGGGGTGGTCAAAGGAATGGAATGATGAAGTAAGGAAGGGTAGTAGTAAGAGTCAGCACACATATAGTCTATAGACAGTACCCCTAAGGGACAGAAGTCCTGAGTTCTAGTACAGAAGAGTGTAGAACCCTTAGAACTGAAAGTATGAGAGTAGAGAACTGTAACAAGTACAAGACTCAGACCTAGAACTGGAAAGCAAACAAGAAGTAACCCTACATACACTAGTACTACTATATACTTTACTACTACAAATCCTACCTCTACTAATGAGTACACTACTTACAGTACAACCACAAGAGTAGGAGGTTAGAATGCTAGAAACTCTACATTTACCTACTATCCTATTACTTACAGTACCACAATAAAAATTAAAAAGAACTATTATTATAAAATCTTTTATTGTTGTTGACTTGTCAAAGTTTGTTCCAGAAGGATTTCAGTAACTAATAGTACCTAATACTTTGTAAAAATACTACAAGTATGAGTACTATAAGTATGAAAGCCTTTCAGGAATAAACTTACAAATTAGTATATATAAAAGAAATTATCTGTTAAAACAAGAAGAGACAACTTTCAAACAATACAAAACAACAGCTTCAAAATATACTAACTAGAGAAACCCTAAGTAGAATCCTCTACAATTCTTGTATTAGGATCACTACAATCCCAAATCTGTCAGTTGTATGAAAGTAGAAATTACTACTACTTACTATATCAAGACATACAACAAGCAATCTACAATATCACTATTCCTACAACATACTGAATCTGGGACTTAAAGGGTATATTCTATGTGAATCTATAGTACACTCTATCTAGAACCCAAACTGTAACTACAGTCTCAACCAAGAATTGTCAGAACTCTGACATTATATTGTTTGTAATATTCATCACATTCAAGCCTAGACAAGGACTCAAACACAGAAGTGTCTCTAATTAGAAACTTTATAGCTTACTAACTGTGTTAGTATACCTCTAAGGCAAGATTGACACTGAATACTTACTGTATAAGGCATGTACTACTCTCACCTATGTAGAACTACTTCTACTATCACAATAGCTATCCCTAATAGGGCAAGTAGACTAATAGACAGGAATAGAATCCACAATTGTATAGTGACACCCTAAAGCTATTATAATGACTTTACCAACTGTACTACTAGGGCTAACATCTAAATGAAACATTCTGAATAACATACACTATCTTAGAAGTAATAGGAGAAGTAACAATTTGCAAAATCCAAACATCTTTTACCCACAAATACAAATCCATCCTCATTAGGTGATCAACATTAGTTAATCACTTGAGGAGGGGGCAGTGAAAGGATTTGGAAGGATTTGTAATAGTACATAACAAAGAAAACTAGACTTTACTACAAAGTACACAGAGACTATGCTAGAAATGTAATCATGTGACACAACTTCAAGAATGTGTACAAATGATAATGACATATCAAATGTGTTAGGATTGACAAATCTGTAAAACACAAAGCATACAAACAGAAAGAAACATAATACAAGTAGTAGCATATTAAATACTATTCAATCAACCACAACATTGACTACAACATATTATACATGAAGGAATAAAACACAAAAGGAAGGAAGTATTGTTCAAAATGTATATATACAAAATATTGAAACGATCAGCATCACACTAAGAACTGTACATCACATGCAGACAATCACAGCAATCAATTCCAAACACCCACATGACTCATAGAAGCCTACTCTGAGAACACCCAACTATTCTGCATCACAAGCATTTGCAAACAGAACTGCAAGAGTGTACAGTCTCAGAATTGGCTTACACACATTGTTTTCTCTACAGGATGTACAGATCATGTGCTTATCACAGGCTCAGAACACAAGTTGTGTCACAGTGAGTGGCTCAGCAAACCATTACATCATCATTGCCCAGATCAAAGTACTGTGATCTTCCAATCAGATAGGACATTAGGGCAATCAAAGTGTTGATCTCAGGAGACTGCCAGAAATCTCAGAACTCTCTACACTTTGTCTGTACCAATCAGATGATAACAGCATGAGAACCTTCTATTTCTTTCAATGTAAATCTTGCTTTTCCCTTTTGCATAACATTTCCTGTAGCTAGAATGTAGACTACTTAAATTTTCCTCATACATTTCCACCCTATTTTTCTTCCAACCTCTGGCAAAAGGTTCTCTTATTTGTTCTTGTATATTTTGTTATTTTTCTTTTGTTCAGTCATGACATTTCCCTGTTAGTACTACACTTTTCCAGAACTTGGAAAACTATAAATACAGCTACTCATGTACTAGATACAGGGGGAATTCAGATAGTTCACCCATTGATTTAGCTCTTGTCTCTTGTCTTGAAGTCCTCTAGCATGAGACATAGTTTTTAGTCTTCATTGTTTTCTGTATCAGATTGTTTGTTGTGCACTTTGTAAAGTGCACTTTCTGTTATTCACATCACTCTTCCAAGGTTGCAACTGTGCTAGAAGAACTCACACCTGTTCAGAACCACTTTAGTCTCCTAAGACTCATGGTTTAGCTCCCCCTCAAACTTAACGAATCACCTGTGATCTTCTCTTAGACACTTCACAGGAGTTTCATCTAGAGCCTACTACAAGGGGGGTTTCCATAGTTAAACAACATGAGTTCCAACAGTTCTTAGCATCCTGAACAGGTTTCTCAGACACCAGCCTGTAGGCTTAGGTCAACTCAGTCACAGTCAGCACCAGTACCTGTATTGAGCAGAACACACCAATCTGCTAGAATCCAATTGTACTGTGAAACATTCAATAGTCCAAACACTAGAAGTACAGAATCTGATATTGCAGAAACCTTAGGAACACTATCAGAACAGTAGAGCACTCGAGTCAGTAACAAAGAGGAGGAAGAAGAAGACCTTGTAGTAACATTACTCAATCCCTAAGTAATTGATTTCTGAATTCACAACAAACTACTACATTTCATGTCCTCAGAATTGTGTACAGGATTGCTAGCTACCCTGCAACCTTCCCAAATCACATTAACATTACAACTGACCATAACTGGCACACTGTATTGCAGAAGAGCACAGTTGTCTCCACAGGAAACAGAGACAGTCCAGCAGCCAGTATCTTCACTTACACTAGCAACCAGCATATTGTTAGCAATACAGCTCCAATTACAGTAACAGCAACTTGCAAGTGACACACAACTACTTTAGCAACTACAAGTAAACATGCAAATTCTATTACAACCAAGACTGGCAGTGTAGCTAATGGCCACATTGAACATTCTGAAGCTGCCTTGTTGTAGAGTATGTGATGTACTATCCTTCAACAGAACCAAGCCCTGAGAATTGTAGAGGTATTTCACAGACGTGGAAAGTCTTGCAAACAAATACAACATAGCTGGAGCAGATATCATTCTGCTCACAATGAAGTATGTGCTTGTAGAAGTGGAGGATTTGTAGGATAATACAGATAAAATGTCTTGGGATACATTTAAGACAGGAGTAATTGTGTATTACCTGAGTCTCAAGACAGGAGCACAATATGCTAGAAGTGACTTGGATACTGTAGTACAGAAATGGGCAGAGAGAGGAATTACAAATAGGGACAATTTGGGAACATACCACTGAGAGTTTACACTCATAGCAACCTATTTGACAACTAACAATAAGCTGTCACTAGAGGAATCTTGCTGTGTTTTTCTACACATGTTCTGTAGAGCAATTGTGGAAAAACTAATACAGAAGTTAGAAATCAAGTATCTGGACCATTAGGACAGACTTGCATACAATATTGTGCAAGTTGTAACTGTAGCAGGGTTGATCTTTAGGGGATCTACACTCACAGCAGTTAGTGGATCAGATACACTTGTGAGTCAGCCTGTGATTCTGGTCAAACAGGAAGAAGTTAATTTGACAAGTGTTGTGGAAGTGCTTCAGAGTCTGCAATTGCAAGTAGAGTCAATGAAGTAAGGCCTAAGATCAGGAGGAGGAGGATACAGTAGAGGTTCAGGCAGAGGATCAGGAAACAGAAGTTGCACATTTTGTGGAGAATCTGGACATTTTATATACAGTTACTCAAAAGTGTTAGAATACATCACAAACAGGAAGTGTACACAGAGCCCAGACAATAAAATTATTATGGCTAACAGAAATGCCATTTCTAGGATAGGGCAGACCTTGAAGGAAAAGGTTGATAGCCACTTTCTGTCATTGTAAATACACTCTGTTAGTTTTGTAGAGGCTGTACCAGTTGTAGCACACAGTCTAGGAGCTCCTGTACTAGTTACAATGGTAGAGGTTGATAAAGAAGAAGAGGAGGAGGTGGAGAACCTTGTAGAGCTCAAAAGGCTTGAAGTAATGCTTGGAGAAGCTTACAAGAAGGTTGCAGAACAATTGAAAGTAAAGGATGTGAAGGGGAAGGGAAAGTAAGGGCATGATTACAAAGTAGCAAAACCTGCAGATATTGAACCAGTGCTAGCAAGTACACAGTGAGACACAACTGGGACAAAGGAGTACTCATACTGCTACATTACACCAATTGAGGACCCAGAAATAGCTGGAAGAGTTTTAGATCACAGCTTGGACTAGGAAGTGTGTATTATACAGTAGGAGTTACTTGTATTGTCTCTGGAGCTTTGGAAGAAGACTTGCAAATTAGTAATGTTAAGGTGCTGAACAGATAGAAACACTACATTCTACAGTAGAGAACTGCCTGTTGCAGGATCAAACAATAGTGGGCCACAGTAGTATTGTAACATGTTGGCAGAAGTTAACCATTTGCTTCCACTCTGTACACTCAAGGTAATAGTAGACAGAAAAATTGAGGTAGATTGTGTGCTGGACCAGGGATCAAGCATAAACATAGTTTGAGCTAATGTATAGGAAGTATTAAAGATTCTGTTGGATTGTAATATGGCTGTTACACTTGAAACAGTAGACACTAGTCAGGGATTGACTGTAGGACAGATTCTGAGGTTACAACTCTCTATGGGAATACTTCACATAGATATTACAGTACAAGTTGTGTAGAAAGCTCTGTTCAGGATCTTGCTAGGTAGACTGTTCTTTGTGACTACAGAATGTGAAACCAAAGATTTTGCAAATGGGGAGCAGCACATAACACTTTAGGACCTGAATGATCTGTCAAGGAGGTGGTCTCTGTCTACTGGAGTGAGAGCACCACAATACAAGCTAGAGACAGATTTTTGAGAAGTGTCAAGGAACCAGAAACACTGTAATTCTAGGGAGATACACATATGGCAAGCAGATTAGGAACAAACAAGCAGAAGAGTAATAGTAAGGTAATGATTCTATACAGAGGAAGAGACAAAGGAAATAGAGTAAATGTAAGAAAGGATTGTAGTCAGGGATCACAAGTCACAGAATCATGGATGATAGAGGCAGCAGAGTCATGGAAGTCAGTAATTCTTGATACACTGGATGACAAACTCAACACAGTTTTGTGGGCTTACAAGAAAGTTGCAAATAAGGTGCACCCTGTACCTGGAGTGCTTCTGGAGGAGTTCTACATAGTCAGACAATGGCACCCCAATCCTCTAGCCAGAATGCCTATATTACTAACAATACTACAGCCCTTTGTGCCTACCAGCTGACTTACAGAAGAGTGGATGCAAGCAATTAGAGAATTGCAATTAGGATTCCTATGGCTGGAAGAATGGAAACTTGCAGAAAACCTATTAATGCTACAGTCAGAAGTGTTTGTGTGGACAGAAGAGGAGCAAGGAACATTGGACCCTACATACTTTGATCCTATTCGAATTCTGACTGTAGAGCATGTACCATGGGTAGAGAAAAGTATTCTGATCACACACAGAATTGAGAAGAGGGTGATTGAGTTGTTGAAGGAGAAGTTGTGTAACAGAGTGATAGAACTGTCAAATTCCTCCTATCAATCATGATGGTTTTGCATCACAAAGAAAGACAGAGTATCCTTACAATTTATTATTGATTTGCAGAGGTTAAACACAGTTACAATAAAGGACACAGCTGTTCTGCCAAACATGGAACTAATTGTAGAAAGCTGCAGAGGTCATGTATGCTATACACAACTTGATTTGCATATTGCATTTGATCAGAGGAGTTTGGATGAGCAGTCTAGAGATCTGACAATGTTCTAGACACCTCTAGGGACATTTTGCTTGACAGTATTGCCAATGGGTTACACCAACTCAGTACAGATTCTGCATAATGACTTAGTGTTTATTCTTTGCAATGAGATTCCAGATGTTACAAACCCATACACAGACAATGTTCTGGTAATTGGACCCTACTCAAGATATGAGAAAGCAGACAGAATGGAGGAAACGCTTCCCAAGAACAAGGGAGTACAGAAGTTTGTTTACAAGCATCTGATGGATGTAAACCAGATTTTGCAGAGAGTGAAAGCTGTAGGAGGGATGTTTTCTGGAAAGAAGATGATGCTTTGCAACAAATCCACAATATTTGTTGGGCATAAGCTGACATATTTGGGGAGAGAGGCTGAAGAATTGTGAATACAGAAGGTTAGGGATTGGCTGCCTTGTAAGAGTGTTATAGAAGTATAGGGATTCCTTAGAACAGTAGGAGTGCTTTGTGTTTTTATTCAGAATTACACAAAGTTAGCACAACCACTCAATTGACTCACACAAAAGAACTTGATATTCAATTGGAATGATGAAGCACAGAAATCTATGGACACACTCAAGGAAGCAGTTTTACATTGCCCTACACTAACACTAATCAACTATGAGTCAGAGTATCTGGTAGTTTTGGCAGTAGATTCGTCTATCATTAGAGTAGGATAGTATATTAGTCAGGAGCACCTGGATTGCAAACAGAGAATAAATCGATTCGGATCAATTAACTGGAATACAATGTAAGTACAATATTTGCAAGCAAAAATAGAGCTATTCAGACTTTATTGCACACTTCACACATTGCACATATATCTCATAGGTGTTAAGAAATTAATTGTGGAAATGGATGCTTCATACATAAAGGGAATGATCAATAAGCCTGACCTACAGCCTAATGCTATAATCAATTGCTGGATAGCCAGTATTTTACTATTCAATTTCGAGTTCTGCCACATTCCTGCATCAGACTTTAAGTGTACAGACAGATTATCACAATACTGAGTAGCACCTGAAGACCCCCCAGACAACAAAACCTATGAAGACTGGATTGATGAGTCATACAGATTTTACACAGCAGAAATAGAATCTACACAACACAGACGTCAGCTGGAGATTTGCAGGTCTACAGAACACAAAGCTTTGTTAGTTGAGTGTGTAGAAATACAGTCCTGGGTTTCAGATGTAATGTGCTGGGAGACACACAACAACATTATTGACAAATCATTTCAAGTAAACAAGGACATGCCACAGGCAACACATTCTGGCAGACTGTAACATAGATTATTCCCAGAAGTTGTTATTCTGAAACAGAACTAGAATTGGATACATTAAGATAAACTAGAACAACCCAATCCAGAATGTAGAAGAGTGGAAGATGAAGCAGACAAAGGACTACAGGAGTAGGAACCTGGAGGAGAGTCTCACAGAGTTGTGGGAACCAAGGAGGTAGAGGGAGCAGATGACAAAGTAGAGGGTGACAATCTAGAGCTGATAGGGGTTGTGTACAGTATCTACAGTAATGAGACTGAGGGTTTGAATGTAACAGCAGAACAATTCCTACAATCACTAACTACTGAAAGGCAAGAAGCAAGACTAAAGACTGTGAAAGAGTATCTTGGCTCACTCTGCAAACCAAGTGGAATTGTAGACACTGATTTTCCAACATTTATACAATACACTACACAGTTCTTTGTACAGAACAACAAGATTTAGTATTAAGGTCCTAAAGGAAAGTATTGGATTGTGCTGGATAAGGACAGGAGATGGGTGTTGGTTAGGATAGTACACAAAGACTTAGGACACAAGGGAATCTTTGTAGTACAAGCCTGTTTACTGGATCAGTTCTGGTGGCCATCTCTTACAGAAGACATTAAGTATTTCATTAGGACTTGTCATACATGTCAGACTTGGCAGATGCAACAAGTGCTGATTCCACCAAGTATTCTAGAGATTGTGCTGCTTTTCCAAAAGATCCACATAGATACAAAGGTTATGCTGAAAGCAGGAAGATTCTAATATATTGTGCACACACACTGTTCATTATCAGGGTATCTGGAGTTTTGCATGCTTCATGTAGAGAACAGAAGGACAATAGGACAGTTCATCTTTGAGGAACTTCTATGCCAATACAGAGCATGTCCCAAGCTTGTAACAGACAATAGAACACCTTACATCACAGTGCTGGACTATTTGTAAGAACAGTACCACATTAATCATATTCAGATTTCTGTGTATAACTCCTGTACAAACAGAATTATTGAGCAGAAACACTTGGATGTACAGGAAGCAATTGTAAAGATAGTAGGAGACAATATTGGACATTAGTATAAGTACATACATTCTGTGTTCTGGGCAGAGCAGATTATGATTCAGAAAGCAACTGGATATTCTCCTTATTACCTTGTTCATAGAGTAGAGCCAATATTACTGTTTGACCTGAATGAGGCAATGTATTTGGTTCTACCCAAAGGATTGCTACTAACAACAGAGGAACTGATAGTGATACAAGTGCAACAATTGTAGAAGAGACCAGACAACCTTACACAAATGATGGAAGGTGTACAGAAAGCCTGCAAAAGATACACAAAGCATTTCACAGAAGTCAATTGTAATCAGATCAAGGACTACAACTTTGCTCCAGGTGTACTAGTGCTAATCCACAATTTGAAAGTGAGCAATGACTTAGGACAAAAGATGAAACTGTAATACCTCAGACTGTTTGTAGTGGTGCAAAGAACAAGAGGAAACACTTATGTTGTAGCAGAACTGGATGGAGCAGTGGTCAAGTTACATATTATAGCATTTTGTATGTGAATATAAAATGTAACAAAGCATTGGGAACTGTGGTTAGACACAGTATTTACAGATTTACACAACTGTTAGGTGTTGTTGGTAGGGAATCAACCCCTATGTTTTAGTTTCCTGTACAAGACTGGGAGGGTATATTGAAAAATTGCACATTCTCAGATCAGGAGTCTGTGACTTCTACACTTGGTTCTACTTCAAGCATAGCATCTGAAGCACAGTTGTCTAGATCATCTGTATCCTTGTAACTAGTCCTGTGCAGCTCTGTGTCTTCCAGCATTAGTTCTACTGTATTGATGAGACATAAGATAGGAACTGTTAAACATGAACACAGAAAATACAGAATTAAGCTTCTAATCTTCTGTTTACATTCCTTTTCATTTACAATAAATTACAAAAAGCCCATACAACATTCTATAAGCATATAAACCTTTATACAAATTATGATTCTTTTCCACCTATTCCCATCCTATTCTACTAGTTCTATACATAAATCATAAAAATATCCATCCATTCATTCTATTCCTTTTAACTCTCTATTTTATCTATTTTCCTATCCATTCCATCCATTTCTGTTCCATTCTGTTTATTCCTTACATTTCTGGTTTTTTTTTCATAAAAACAAAACTGGACTTTTATTTCTCTACTTTCTACCCTGTTCTATTTCCTACTCTATCTCTTCCACCCTACTATCTACAGAGGCTTCTGCTGCCATGGCTAAGAAGTTGATACCCTGCCTCAGAGCTATGATCTTTGCATCAAACTTGTTCTTCATCATCATCAGCTACAACTCCAGGTTATTCAGCTCCTTAGTTATCTGTGAGTGGAGGTTGCAGACTGTTCTGGCTTTACTATGCATGATTGGAGGGATGACAGAATACAGGTTCTGAGTTGTACTGTACAATTCTACAGTTTGCCCCCTAGTCTTATACTGGATTCCCTTCAGGCTACATCCAGAGTGGTAGAATATACACACTGTACACTGGTTTTCTACATGAATGATCACTATTGACACAGTCAAAAATAAGATTGAAACAGACTTACTTAGATTACTATAGTATGGCCAATCTATCACAGTCTAGTAAGTGGATCCCTGAGGACCCTTGTGCCTCTCTACACACTTCACACACTCAGGCATGTGGAAGACCATTCCCTCTGCCCAATCTAGAGGGATATCCTTGTCCTCCTTGCTTGAAGACTCTACCACAACCTTCTGGTTTTTTGTGCATGTTTCCTTACTAGAGACCAGAATCTCTACCTCTACAATAGTGTGCTTCTTGCTTAGGAGTACTAGTACTGGCTCTAGACAACAAAATGGAGTCAGTATACCTAGAAAATCAACTACCCCTCATCCACATTACCTTTTTCCTTGCTTTTGTCCTCTTTCTTCTTTTCCAGCTTTGTAACTGTTTAAGAAACTAGGAGAAACATTGTATTAGCTTGGCACAATTTGTTAGCCATACTTGTACTTACTAACTATGACTCGTTTCTCCTTCCCATCCCTTCTTGCATCAACCTTCTCTTTCTCTGTGACTGGCTTTTTCTTTTCTGGTTTTGTAACTCCTTTAGGAACTAGGCAAAGACAACATTAGTAGTACACAATTTGTTAGCCATACATTTAATTCATACCTGGCTTGTTCCCCTTTTCTACTACCACCTTCAACTTTTCCACATTCACAACAGTATCAGAACCTGTGTAAACAGTTAGTTATTGTGTATGATTTGTTAGCCATACTTGTACACATACTTTTGGACCCCTCCTTTTCCTTTCTATCCTTCTGCTTTGTTACCAACTGTGCTAAGGCTATAGCCTTCTCCCTCTCCTTCTCCTTTCCCCTCTCCTTCTCCTTCTTTGCCTTGGCCTGAGCCTCTTCCTTAACCTTGGCCCACATTGCTTTCTTGGCCTCTGTCTTTACTTTAGCCCTAGCAGTAGCTTTGTCCTCCTTCACTTTTGTAAGCTCCTCTACTGTTGCCTTACAATCTACAAGATGTTCTGTGTCAGTAGACAGATTGGAAATCAGGAAATAAGAGACTTACTGCCAGATTGACCCTCTACTGGCACAGACAAAACCTCCTTACCCTCCAAATTGTCATCATTGTGAGTGTTATTGTCTGAGCTCTCTTTGTCTTCAGACTTAGGATCTGTGGTCAATCTGTCAGTTTCCTCCTTTACAACCTTGTCCTCTGGTTTGTTTTCTGTGTCAGAACCTGTAGAGTACATCAGTATATGAGCCAGAGACAATGCACTTCACAGAGGTACTCACTGAGTGTATGTTTGACTAGCTTGTCATCCATGTCCATTCCCTTACTAGCTACTATGTTGTTGTATGTGCAATTTCTGAGGAAAATCACAAAATCAGTATAAAAAGAGTGGAAAAGAGTGTAACACTTACTGTCAGATTTGCTAGGGAGTGGTAATGACATGGCAAGAGTGATGGAAGGAAGCAGGAAGAATAAGTAATAATGTTCACACACACACAGAACTTACATTCAGCCTGCTGATCATTAAATCAACCATGTGACTGTAGACAGTCACAAGCAGACACACTAGGAGATGAAACAATCAGCATCATGCTAAGAACTGTACATCACATACAGACAATCACAGCAATCAATTCCAAACACCCACATGACTCATAGAAGCCTACTCTGAGAACACTCAACTATTCCACATTGTAAGCATTTACAAACAGAACCACAAGAGTGCACAGTCTCAGAATTGGCTTACACACATTGTTTTCTCCATGGGATGTACAGATCACATGCTTATCATGGGCTCAGAACACAAGTTGTGTCACAGTGAGTGGCTCAGCAAACCATTACATTATCATTGCCTGGATCAAAGTACTATGATCTTCCAATCAGATAGGACATTAGGGCAATCAAAGTGTTGATCTCAGGAGACTGCCAGAAATCTTGGAACTCTCTGCACTTTGTCTGTACTGATCAGATGATAACAGTATGAGAACCTTCTATTTCTTTCAATGTAAATCTTGCTTTTCCCTTTTGTATAACATTTCCTGTGGCTAGAATGCAGACTACTTAAATTTTCCTCATACATTTCCACCCTATTTTTCTTCCAACCTCTGGCAAAAGGTTCTCTTATTTGTTCTTGTATATTTCGTTATTTTTCTTTTGTTCAGTCATGACATTTCCCTGTTAGTACTACACTTTTCCAGAACTCGGAAAACTATAAATACAGCTACTCATGTACTAGATACAGGGGGAATTCAGATAGTTCACCCATCAATTTAGCTCTTGTCTCTTGTCTCAAAGTCCTCTAGTGTGAGGCATAGTTTTTAGTCTTTGTTGTTTTCTGTATCAGATTGTTCATTGTGTGCTTTGCAAAGTGCACTTTCTGTTATTCACATTACTCTTCCAAGGTTGCAACTGTGCTGGAAGAACTCACACCTGTTCAGAACCACTTTAGTCTCCTAAGACTCATGGTTTAGCTCCCCCTTGAACTTAACGAATCACCTGTGATCTTCTCTTAGACACTTCACAGGAGTTTCAATATACAACCTAACAATATACAAAGAATGTAAAGTAGTACAATTACATCTATCAATGAAGACACACTAGGATTATGAGGAAAACACAGTACAAATATTCACCTCAATATAAAGTACTATCTAAGATGACAGAACACACAGTTGTACTGTATTAACAACTAGTCACTATGAAGGACAAACAAAACAATACAATATTAAAGTAATATACAGAGATTACTGTCTAATAATACTAGCAGGACACAAGCACCTCAGATCTATGAAACTCAGATCTGAAGACCTCTATGTACTTAGTGAATAGTGTAAGGCAGGCAAGCCTTATGTAAAGCTTATTATACTATACAGACACTTGATAATAGAGCCACCTAGAACTTGGAATTAACAGTACCAATTATGAAAAGGCTAATTAAACTTAACTGAGGAAGAGAAGCACTCCTAAGGAATCAAACATGAAGGCTGTGTAAGAAGCATATAGAAAGGAAGATTCAACATTGATCCTTATCCTGAAACAAAAACAACCAATGTCTCAAACATACAAAATCACTAATATATGCATCATAAAAACATATGGTAACATACTAAAAATACTGTAACATAATACACAGACTACCTGAGGAACAGAGCCACTTAGCTTGTGAAGAAATAGGAGGAAAAAGGCTTAATTAAAGTAGTATAAAAAGAGCCTCATTTATTACATAAAAGAGTATTGTACTCAATAACAGTTTATTTGAGGACAGCTTGTGAACTAGCTGTAACAATATACTCATTCTCTTATACAAATCTTTACACAACAATACTACCTTCTTTACCTTGAAATCTAAACACATTAAACTGCTCTTAGAAGCATTAACTCTCCCTCTACTGAGTACAAGTACTATCAACACTCTTAGAGATATACTTCTAGTTGAGTAAAGACAGAAGTTATGCTCAGGACTAGTAGTTACATAGTTAAGGACCTGCCTGTTGTCTGTGAACCTACAATGAGAGGTGTAATTCCTGCACAGAAATATAGTCCATAACAGTCAGGTAACTGTAGTTTAATTGAGTTCCAGAGTTGATTAGTAGTATTCTTTAGTACTAGGACATTCTGATTATTAATTTCTGATCTAATATTATTGTCTGAATGTTTGAATCCTTGTGTATCACTTCTAGTGTCTAGTATGTTCACAGGTGAATTTATTTCATGTAAATCCAATTGTTCAGTATTCTGAGACAGTGTTTCCAATACCTTACTATGTATATCTGTTTCCTAATCTTGCTCTACTTTCTCTAGTATTGTAAACCAGCTTCTAGTTCTTGTAGTAGACCTGCCCTCTGTTTAGAGGTCTGTCTGTGAGTTTCTAACATATCTAGTAATTAATCTAGCCTTTCTACTATACAGTCAACTTGTAATCAATCCTCTAGGTAGCTTTTTCCTTACTGCTACTAGTCTAGCCTCAATATATACAGTATCCTGTATCTCTAACAACTGTGAAATATTATTCCTAACTTGATTAATCCTTGATAGATCATCATTGTCAAGTTCTAATATATATTCTTGCTAAGATTGAGTTGTTCCTAGTAAATCTCCTGAGTATATATGTGATAATGTGTCTGTAAGAATGTTTGTAGTGTTTAGAATGTATTTTACAATGAAATCAAAGTCTGATATCTTCTCTAGCTATCTAGCTTGTCTTCCACTTAATACAGGTTATCTTAGAATGTGTTCTAATACTCTATGATTAGTATACTAAAAGAAATACATTCCTTGTAGTAGATTCTTGTGTTTTAGCATAGTTTCTACTCCTACTAGTAATTCTACATTGTGTACTGAGTAATTCTGTTGTACAGGATTTAATTTCACTGAGAAAAACACTACTATCTTAGAATCTTTCTAATCAAGACCTTAGCTAACTATTCCTCCAATTCCTGAGACAGAAGCATCTATAACAATGTTGATAGGTGGTGCATTATTACTATAGTCCAATACTACTCTGTGATTATGCCTGAAATCCAATACTAACTTTACTATTTAATCAAACACTCACTGTTTAGTAAATGTCCATCTGAAAAATGTGGTCTCTCCTGCAATTTTTGATAAAATACTTGTAGAAATGTGTAACTGAGGTATATTGAGTACTAAATACCCTACTGATCCTAAGAAACCTTGTAACAAATCTTTATTAGTAGGTACTTTCCATTGTTGAATAGAATCGACTTTATGAGGGTTCATTCTAATGCCTTGATCATCAATAATGTAGTCTAGTATCTTCAATTCTTTCTAGAACAATTGTATCTTATGTTTACTGAGATAGAATTTCTCCTTATACAATATATCAATAATAGTTCTGAGATGTCTCATATGATCCTCAATCGTGTCTGAATAAATTACTAAGTCATCTAGGTAGATATCCATCTAGTCACCCAAGTAAGGCTGGAAAATGTAGTTCATTAACACTTGATAGGTGGCTCTACTGTTACAATCACCTAATTACATTACTTTACTAACCATTGTTTCATCCAGAGTGTTGAATATTAATCTGTTTACATGCTCAGGGATCATTCTAATCTGTTCATATGTGTCTTTACTATTAATGAGTGATTTATACTTCTTAGAAGCAACTCTCCTCAATACTAATTCAATATCTAGTAAAGGAGATGATAGTTTCTTAGTATTCTTGTTGTGCTCTCTAAGATCAATGACTGTTCTCAATCATATAGGGTCTTCCTTAGTCTTTCTAGGCTTTTGAAGTAGTAGCATAAGTATTACATTCAATCCTGTAACTACTTTCCATCTTCCTAATTAAATATAGTCCTTTCTCTTGTTTTGCTATTACTCTCTCAAAGAATCCAGACAAGTTGCCCTTTAGAACTTGTACTTATTATCCTTATCTAGGAGTGGTATAGTATGATTAATGGCTCTAAGAGGTGGTAGTAGTGTTTCTGATGTGTCCTTAAACAAATCTGTAGCATATTGCTTGATTTCTTGTCTGCATTTGTCAATTTCTCAATCATAAGTATTAATAACCTTTGATGAAACAACTGTGACTTGTTCTCCTGTTATTGGTAGAGGTATTACACTCTCAATCCATAGTCTAGACTCATTGAATCCAATAGAAACTTTGTGCTAGAAGAGGAACAGAGTTCCTAGTATAATATCATAGTTATCCAAACTCATAATATCAAAGTACTGTATTACATTTACTTCTCTATATTGTATTCTAGTATTAGTACAATAGTTTACTTTCAATCTAGAGCCTTGTACTGCTAATTGGATAAGTAAAGGTTTGGCTAATACAAGCTTCCTGACACCTATTTGATCTGCAAACTTGGTAGACATGAAATCTACTAATGATCCTAAATCAATTAATGCTCTCACTAATTCTCTATTGATTTTAATTGTAATTATGATAGGACATGGTATTGATCTCTTAAAGTCCTTAGTATAAGCTGTAGTATATTCAATTGTATTAAAATCATTGAAGTTAGTAGTCATAGTGTGAATTTGCACAGGTAACTCATACATATATGCTCTATTTCCAGATATAGAATGTGAGTCAATATTTTCCATGCTTGCAACTGAATACATTGGCTCAAATAATTCAGGATTAAAGATATCCTCTATCTCTAATAGTTCCTAATGATTGTAAACATATTTGGCTGAATATTAAACTTGTCTGAGTAGAGAATACTATTCTCTGACATCAAATCTGTTTAGAAAAGCAATCTTAGCAGGTAATGTGTACTCATTTCCATTCTCCCAATTATTAATGATTGTAAACTGTGTGTCTGTACTTCTGAAAACATAGAATTGATTGTGTAGATACTTATTCCAGAGTCTCCTGTTACATTTCTAGTCAAAACAGTATAGAATTCCTTCCATAAGACATCTAGTAATTCCAAAACATACTGTATCATTGTATTCACTGTAGAAATTGCTATTCCTGTAGATTGATCTCATTCTCCTCTAATTTCTCTTTCTAAGTTCAGTATTTATGAAGGGAATCTTTAATTCCAAAGTGTCAGAAGAGGTTTGTAGCTTCAAATCTAATTGTTCTAGACCAAATACTTGTAAAATAGTGTTATAACCAGCTAATGAATTGTAATTCTCATTCTTCTGAGTTGTAGACTTGTAACTATCGTCTGGATAATGTATCTGAATAGCTATAGATTGTATTCGAGACATAGAAGATGATGGATCCATTGTATTGTCTGTTATAAGATCCAAATCCAAGTAATTATTGTCTTCCAAAGTATTAGTTAACTTATCTAGAGTGGAATAATTAATATTAATACTCTTAGACAATGTATTTGTATTAGAAACACTGTTCAGCTTTACTGTACTGTATGTAGGACAATCTTTAGCTAAATGCATAGTCTGTTTACAGATAAAACATTGTCCTTTAACTCTCATATTGTCTAGTTCAGCTTGTGAATACCTTTTCACACTTGTAGAATAAGTTTTCTTACTATTCTCTTACTTATTCTGTCTAGTATCCTTATACTTTGGTTTGTAGTCCTTAGATTAGTCTTTATCTTTAGGACCTATGCTGTTAGACTGTATGTACTGCCTGTTATAATTATTACAATTATAATTATAATTCCTGTCCTTTGGTTGATTTCTATTGTCATTCCTATAATTCCTCTGATTGTTCTTCTTCTATCTGTCTTTTTAATAGTCTTCTTTGTTAGTCTGAGGATAGAATCGATCTCTAGTATCTGTATACCATTTAATTCCAACAGCTTCATTTGCTTTCTCAATGTTCTCAAGCCTGTCTTTGAATTCTTTATACAATACTGTGTCTGGATTCAAACAATCCAACTGTAATTGCTTTTGGTACTTAGGATGAAGTCCATCCCATACTCTTCTAGTCAAATCTCTATCAGAAATATTGTCTAGATTGATTGCTTTCATTTCTAGATTGTACAAATATTCCTGTATGACTCTGTGTCCTTGTTTCATTGTATTAAACTCTTTCCTAAGTATTTCTACAAAGTTAGAGGGGAAACAAAAGTCTATTAGACCTTTAAAGAATTGTGATAAGGTCTATTAAGATTTGTTCATGTCTATTTTCTGTAGATAGAAGTCTATAACTTGTCCTTTAATGAAATTAGGTAGTACTCCCACTTGTTCTTTAGGGAAGTAGTGTAAACCTGATTGTTTCATGTATTGATTGACTTCCATAACAAACTTAGTATATCTTTGAAGGTTAGGTTCACCTGAATAAACTGTAGGAACAATAGGCTTTGTACTCTGTATCTGTATCTTCAATTTGAGAAGTTCCTTGTTCCATTTCCTCTTAGCAAGCTTTTTACACTTCTTAGTACCTTCAGAGTCACTTGAATCAATGTCTGTAGGTTTGAATAATGTATCACTATCATTACCATCATTAGAGCTTGAGTATCCACTCAAATCCAAAGGATCCAAAGAGCTATTGTCTGGATCCAGGTTAGGATTCTATCTTTTTACAATTTCTACTCTCTGTATTGTATAATTCATATAACTCTTTCTTGTAAGGTTGTCTGAGAGTCTTACTAATGTGAATCTACTTGTCTGCAGTGTATTCAAGCTTTGTGGCTCAGTAGTATCTTGTGTAGTTCTTTTTCTGTGGCCTTTGTTATTCCTATCTGTGTTGTACTTAATAGGGGGTACAGAACTGTAGTAGAAATTCTTTTCCTCAATCTCTTTGTCTTTCACAGTTTCTGATTTGTCTTTACTATCATTAGAAGCATTTGGAACTATAAGTTTTATGTCTGGGTTTAGCCTATTCATTTTGATATTGTGTTTTACACTAGGTGTATGTAGCAATTCTTGAACCTTAGTATAATAGTGTATATATGTAAGTATTTTATTCTACAATGTGTCTCCTTACCCTGCTAGGGTGTCATATCTGTTGTAGAAGTCCTTGTCTTAATTTTCTATCTTGGAGCAATACATTTCTTGCTTGAAACAAACTGGTAATTCCTGGGGAGTTCTGAGAGTCTTACTATAGTGTAAGGAAACTCACTGTTCCTCACAAGAGAATTCTAATTGCCCTTAGTTCACTCAACTACTGACTGGGATAACCTAGTACTTGAGCAAGGGGTCAGGGGAAAAGAATCCCCTTTACCCAGCAGTCAATACTGTCTTTTATAGGGGTATACATGTGTAGATACATGAGGAGAAAGTGTAACTAACTACAATGAGAATATATGCACTTGTGGGTCCCACTACACAATGATCTGACACAATCAGCAATGTAGTGATAATAAAATACAAACCAGTAAATCAAATCCTTACACTTGCCCTCTAGCATTTAGTCCTAAATGCTAAAAATTAGTGAAAAAGGCAGAAAACTTACTTAAAAGTAACAGTTAGTAACAAGTAAATAATAAAATACCTTGCCCATACATATGGGAAACATCCTTGTGATGTAGTACTGCCTCTCTGAACTGATCCGAAGTCGATCTGGTGAGTATTAAGACAGTGGTGGCGTTCTGGACAGTAGGTAGCATGGTTCCAAACTATGTGAAACTAGATAAAACGTCAATAAAATTAAACATAGTCAATATTACTGTATAGTCAATTAGTAGGAAAGTTGCCTCTTGATTGTTACTATCAATACAACACTTTTCGAAGAGAATCAGTAGGGTTCCTGGGGAGATATGGTGTTTTGGCTCTTGAGTATTCTGAGACACACAGTGTAGATCAATATGTACAGAAGTGGAAATTCTGGCAGTATGGTAATTACAAATATTCTCTTCTCCTGTGTCTTTGGGAAGCACAGAGGTAAATCCCTGATCAACAAAGCTATAGCCTTCTTCCTTAATAGAATGGATTAGTGTTGTGGCTTCTAGCTGACTTTGTGTGTTTCTCTGCTTCTGTAGGATAGTCATACAATAATAGATAGTAGAGATGTATTCCAAAATTCCTCTGCTATGTCCTTGATTTTTCTAATAGACTAGTTCCTACAAATGTAGTGCTTTGTACTTGTATTGGTAGAATATCTCCAAATGTGTGCTCTTTTGCTTGCAATAACCAACTGTGACACAAAACTGGATATCCTGTTAAGCTCAATGTCCAAATACTAATTGCAGAGTGTAACATAGAGTGTAATATTTGTCTTCAAATGAGAATATTGTCTCAAACTCAATGAAATCATAAGGTATGAGCCTAATATTACTAGATATGTGTGTATATGTATAGTATCTCTGTGTGTAATGAATGTCCTACTGTATTCTCATACTGTTTCCTTGTGTCTCAACTTGTTTGTGTCTTTGTAAGTCGACTGATTCAATTCCTGAATTGTCCAAGTATACTTTTGCTGTCTCATGGTGTAATGTTCTATCACAAAATGTCTAAGTAGCATTCTCTACTTTCCTGAATGCTATAACTGTCTGTATGCTGTGTTGTTCCATGTATGTCTCAATGAAATGTCCTGTCTGTATGCACAGTAGTGCTGCCTGAAGTCCTGAGTGTATGCTACCAATTCTCTGTTCATTTGGCAAATCCATGTGTGGATTGATACACTCTAGTACTGACTTCCTGTCTTTCTGTGTCCTTGTCCTTGTGCCAATGTATTCTTTCCTTGTGTACCTATCATGTGTCCTGTTTCCTGTAGTACTAATACTGTCTGGTCCTGCAAAGTCCTTTACAAAATCATTCTGTAGCAATCCATGTAAGAGAAATGTATGTTCAAACATGATTGTATGCTCAAAGAGTATGTATGCAATGCAATGTGTGTGCCTCTTGCCCTCTTATTAAAATATGACTTCATTTTTGGTGTAAGACATCTAGTACTGTCCTAGAACATATCTGTAGTGTCTGGAGAGGTCTTCTGCATGATTTTGTACTTCAAACTGATTGTAACTACTTATTCCTAGAGTAGATTGAACTGTATCATTGTTCAATAGATGTTCTAGAGTGTCCTGATGCTCTGTTTCCTTCTGTAGCATTAAAGTATCATACCTGTATGCTTGAATAGTCTGTTTGATCATTGCTAATTCACTATCACTCTGATCTTTGCTGGCTGTATGTGTATTGCCTTTGCTTTCCCTTGAAGTGGTGTGATAATCTGTTTGAGTGGATTGAGTGGATTGAGCAGATTGTCCAGGTTCTGAACCTGTTTTCTGGCTTGAAGTCACCCTCTGAACTTCTGTACTTTGTTCCATACAATGCATATTGTTTCCTGATCTCAGTAGTGTCTTACTATCATTGTAGTACATAGATTGTAATGGTTTTACATCCTGTAGGTTGTAATTGTCATCCTGTAGCTTGAATATCATGATCCTTACTATGTATCCTGAGTATATACATGCTAGTGTGTCTATTTGAGTGCCTGTAATGTTCATAATACGTCTGATAGAGTGTCCTGAGTCTATTCCAATGAATCCTAACTGTCTGAAGGTGTATTTCACAATGTAATACCTTATGTTCTCCTGAAACTGTGTTCTGTACAATATATCCTTGTAGTCTGAGCTGGTTCTGACGTTTCTGAACAATTCTTCATCATGAACTGAATAGTTTCATAGTGTAACATCCAATTGTACCTTATAGAACATTGTTCTATGTGAATTACTTCAATCATGCTCTATACTGATTGTTTCTTCAATCCTGAAGATGGAAATGTCTGTTC
>NW_006760386.1:8619719-8625847 GCF_000271605.1 Fomitiporia mediterranea MF3/22
CTTGTCCACACTCTCACTAATACTGACTATATGTACAATGTACTCCTTGTATTGGCTGGCAAATTCCTTGATACTTGCTGTTAGCTCTCTATATCAACTTGGTGAATCCTTAAACCAAATTGCCTGTCCTCTATTAAGTGAATCCTCAAACTTGGTAGCCTGAAATTGATCAAGCAAATCCTCAAGCTCAATTGCTTGTACTCAGTGAGTTGAATCCTCAAACTCAACCTTCTGTACTTGATTGGACAAATCCTTGAATCCAATCACCTGAGCATTTCCACTCTCTGTACCACTATTTGCTATTTCTTTGAGCCTAGTAAGTTCAGTACTCACTAGTGTCTTCTCTACAGTGTGTGTTTGTCTAACTATATGTGCTAGTACAGTTACATGCCTTAATTCTATGTTATTAGTATGTACTAGTTCATCAGGGTGCCTCCAGCCTTGTGTAGACAAGGACTTATCACCTGGAATAAGTTCATCAGGTTGCCTCCAGCCTACAAGGGACAAGGACTTACATTCTAGCATGTTAGTATTGATATCCAGACTTGGGTACCCTCTGGGAATTGTTAGTCAAGGCTCAGCAGCCACATTGTAATCAATATTCAATGGGTAATCTTGTTGTCCATTGTCTGTAAACTTGATGTGCACCTGTTTGTTCCTTTTTGCCTTCACAGATGCCTGGTCCTCAACCCATCCAATTGATACAAACCTCTAGTGTATCTAGTGCTAGTCCATATCAATATGTGATAATGTGTTCCAGAAGCATTCCACAGTGTTCCAAAACATTGTGAACCTACTAGGGGCCAATCCAGTAAGTAGTCTCTGTTTCTACTCGAAAATTGTAACTTTACTCACGAAAAATTCCTGAGGGGTACTAGACAACAAGGGAGACCTAGGGTTGATCAGACCCTTTGGTTTCTCAGTGTCTAGCAAGGGGTTTCAGTACTAGGTGGGTACAGTCAAAAATATGTAAGGAAACTCACTGTTCCTCACAAGAGAATTCTAATCACCCTTAGTTTACTCAACTACTGACTGGGATAACCTAGTACTCGAGTGAGAGGTTAGGGGAAAAGAATCCCCTTTACCCAGCAGTCAATACTGTCTTTTATAGGGGTATACACGTGTAGATACATAAGGAGAAAGTGTAACTAACTACAATGAGAATATATGTGCTTGTGGGTCCTACTACACAATGATCTGACACAATCAGCAATGTAGTGATAATAAAATACAAACCAGTAAATCAAATCCTTACATATAGCCTTTGTTTCTGAAATTCTATTGTCCTGATTCTACATTTTGTCTGTACTCTATCTCTTAGAAATACATTCTTTGTACATTAGAATCTGCTTCACTGGAACTGTCTAGTTCTACCTGACTGTAATTACAAATGTCTAGAGCTTTTCCTTTATTCACTTTTACACTTTTCTTATTACTAGGTACAGGTTTACCTGGATCTTTCTTCTAAGGATGTGTGCTTTCACACTGTAGAGTATCTTTCAATTGTTTAAGTATTCTTTTGGTAGCTTCCAGATCTCTAGTATGTATTTTCTGATACATCCATTCAGCTAAATTGTCTTTAGTTAATTTGGATAGATTGATTGTGTCCAAATCAATGTTTCCTTCATGTTCCTAATACATACTATCATACTTATGAGTTCTCTTGTTCAATTCCTTAATATCAATTCCTTGATTGAATGGACTGGCTAGCCTACTCATGGCTTTTAGTGTCTCTAGCCTAGGGATGTTTCTGAATGTCTTTCTGGCCTTCTAGAATGTTTCCTACTGTAAGGAAAGTGTTGTTCCTTTACTAATACCTTTGTTCTTACTGACAGAATCCTTAATACTAGTTTCCTAAGTGTTTACACTCTCTGTACTACTATTCTCTACTTCTATAAGTCTAGTAAGGTAAGTACTTGCTAGTGTCTGCTCTACAGTACACATTAGTCTAACTATATACACTAGTACAGGTACATACCTTTGTTCTACATTACTTGTATGTAATAGTTTATTAGGGTGCCTTCAGCCTTGTGTAGACAAGGACTTATCACCTGGTAAAGGGTTATTAGATTGCCTCCAGCTTATAGTAGACAAGGACTTATTCTCTAGCATGTTAATAGTGACTTCCAGACTTGGAGGCCCTTCCAGGATTGTCTACTGAGGCTTAGTAGCCACATTGTGTTCAGTACTCAATAGATAATCTTGTTGTCCATTGTCTGCATACTCTGTTAATTCAAAATCTGTAGTACATACTGTTTTGAATCTCTCTACATTTAGAGACAGCTACTCTTTAGCACTTCTGAATGATGCTTGCCTTTTACAATGTTAACAAGGAGGTCTCTCTACATTGAGGGGAACAATCTGTTTGTGTCCCTCAAGCATCCTGAGAATTCTAGTAGCTATAGTAAGAGTATATGTGTCTCTAATTTAGATTTGCAAACTACTCACTTATTTCTTTGAATTTGTAGGAGTACTAGACAATGTGAGGAACATGTTAGAGTGATCAAGCCCTCAGTTCCAGTTGTCAAAGCCTAGCAGGTTTAGGGAAAGGTGGGTTCAGTCAAAAATGTGTAAGGATAGGTATACTAGCCTTATACAAAGATTCTCTCTTTACCAGTACACTCAACTACTGACTAGAATAACCTAGTAATCAAGCACCAAGAAGGAGAAAGAATCCCCTAACCCTTAGCTCAAAAACCCTTTATATATACATATACACATGTAGTAGGATACAGGGTAGTCTAGTGAACAAAAAGGAAAACACTTACAAGCACCTATAATACATGTAGTACAAATGTACAGGTAGCACAATTGTTACAAACATACAATGTAATGATTGTATACATGCAAACATACAATGTAATGATTGTATACATGCAAACATACAATGTAATGATATACCTAAAATACAAATGTCTACAATTTCTAAAACATACAGAGAATGTCTACATATTAATATATAGGGTCCAGCACCTATACAAGTATATAGTAAATACAAATACATACTTACAATTGTTAATGATACTATATAATGAGCAGATATGATACTCATACATTATAAAAGTGATACATTTACTGAATACATCAAATACACTATGAAATTATTTATACAATACAGTACAAAAGTAAAAACACTACAAAGTGATAACAATACTGTCTTCCTAAGTAATGACTTTATAGTGTACATAGAAAGTCAAGGAACTATACAATAATTAACAGTACATAATACTCTACAACAAAACAGAGTTGCAGAATGTATACACAAAATGATATTTAACAGAGTATGAATGTGTCTATTAATGTCTAAATTACCTGCAAAATTATAAGTATATACTGTACAATACCAAATGTTTATTTATAATTGAACACTACATACTGTAATAAATTTTACAACACTATATTACAAACAGTTTAATGAACAATATACTATTAATAACATACAAGAATTCAGAGCATACAGAACAAAAATACACACAAACTAGAGCTTAGAGGTAAATACACACAATGGTTAGGCAACAATAACAAAAGTAAAGGCTATATAACATAGCACAATAATAAAATAATGGTCGAACAAAACCTACAATTCATAGATGTACAATCATCTAGAATTGAAGGAGAGAATGATAATAATAACAATAATAACAGAACAAACAGAACTAACAGAACAAATAACAGAACAAATAATAGTAATAATAATAATACAAACAGAACAAACAGAACAAATAATAATAATAACAATAATAACAGAACAAACAGAACAAATAATAATAATAATAATAACAAGTTACAACAATCAACTCATGAACAACAAGTAACAAAACATGCTAGAGGATTAAACTATAATGATGAAATAAATCTAGCAATATACCTAACAGAATTTAATGAACTACTTAACAAAGTATATAACAATCTATTAATGTATTACAACACTATAACAAATAACAATAAAGCACAATAGATCAAAGCTATGAATGAAGAAATAATAGTATTACAATTATGAAATACATGGAAATACACATACCTACTAACAGACACAAATATAATTGGAACAAGATTTGTCTACAAATTAAAACAACTAGCTAACAGTAACATAGACAAATACAAAGCATGACCAGTAGTACAGGGTTATGCCTAAAAGGACAGAATAGATTTCTATTCAGACAACCTATTTGCCCTAGTTACAAAATTAACTACAGTACAATTATTATTAAGCTAGGTAGTGTCTAAAGACTACAAAATACATTAAATAGATGTAAAATCTACATATCTTTACAGAGAACTAAACAAAGACAAGCATATTTATGTGAGACCTCTACCAGGTAAATTACTAAATGATATCAAACCTGGTCAAGTGCTAAAATTAAATAAAGCACTATACAGGCTAAAACAAGTAGGACAATAATAGTATAAGAAAATTACAGATATACTACACAAAATAGGATTGTAATGAGCAAACTATGACAATACTGTATTCTATAAGAAAAGGCATAACAAAACAATATTAATAACTTTCATACATATTAACAATATCACTATTATTAGTAAAAACATTACTATAGTGAATGTATTCAAAGAAGCATTAAAACAATATGTTACATTTACAGACAGAAACAAAATACACTAGCTTCTAGGAATTGAAATCCAAAGAAATAGACAATGGAGAACAATCTGCTTACAGTAAAGACACTGTTAACATGTATTACAATCAATGATACAATTACAGACGCTACAGTAATGATAAGATGATTAATATGCATATAAACGGAACAGACACAGAACAATGAGACATGTATTGGATACACGATACAAGACATGTATCAGATATACAATAAGTATCAGATATGAGATAATGATACATTGGATGTCTAAGACATACAGACAAATGAATAACATAAAAGCAAGCAACTTAGTAACTAAATATATATCATTATCAGGGTCTATGCCCTTATTACTTGTGTGATAACCTAAGAATACACATTCTAACAGGTTATGAGCCTTGCACTCTCTGCTTAACACCTCACATTACTACTACAAGACTATGCTACACTACTTTGCATTGATACTACGAATCTACAATGGACTCACCAAGTACCTGCAATCTCTATACACCAAACAAAACTGTACCAAACTCATCTACACCTTTGAATAACTTGTAAAGGACGAATACAAGTTATTGCAAACCTGCCAATGTACCTAAACACTTTGGACACAACATTGTGCAACTAAAAGATGCATCTGGATTCAAGATATGGAAGTATCAGATTAACTCTGCTATTGCAGCAACAGGCTATATACACTTGTTCACAAATGAACCAAAGCCTGAAGACATCAAGGTTGTGTACACAATCTATGCATCAATAATTGATAAAGTAGTGGATCATATAATGGCTAACTTTATACATACTGGAACGTTGATTAAAACTCTTATGAGTGGATTAGAAGAACGTTTCAACCCTCATACAGTTATGTGTAAAGCATACAATGAGTCTTTGCTATTTAAATGCAATGACCATGTTAAAAACTTTGGACAAGTACTTGATAAACTAGAGCAGATATATGTACAGCTAGTAGCAGACAATTTAAAACCTACAGACACTATGTATTGAGCAGCTATCTATGCTGCAACCCCTCCTAAATATAGTAGTACTATTATGGCTATGGAACAAGCTTGAGACATGTTTTACAATGGAAAACCTGAATCTGAGTATCAACCTATTAAGCTGCAAAGACTTATTACAGTACTGTGCCAAGCGTTTAACAATTTTCACATCAAAAACCCTACACAATACATAAACAACAAGCCTATGATACATGGACAGGCAAATATGTTTTGTACAAAAGATAAAAAGTACAGAAAGAAGGGAAACAACAAAAATACAAGCAAACCAACCCCTGCATTGAAATGCTTCAATTGTAGCAAATCAGGGCACTTCTCCTGTGATTGCTGGAAGTCACCAACTCAATCAACACTAGATGCCTGAGCCAAAAAGGCTAATCCTTTGGCTAACATGATAGAAGCAACAGAAGCAAAATCTGTACCAGTAGCAACTATACTGTATGTGAACACATACATTGAACAGGTGCCAGACATTGAAATGACAGATGTACTAGCCACTCAGCAGGCAAAT
>NW_006760386.1:8642330-8695957 GCF_000271605.1 Fomitiporia mediterranea MF3/22
TTTATTGTCGACGTTGTTGAAAGGCAGGGTGGCAGCTAGTAGGACACATGCAAGAGAGAAAGACTAGAGACTTAGAGAGAACAAAAGCGACAACATGGTGGCACGGCAGAGAGTTAGACTTAGAGAGGTGGTGGAGGTTGAAGAGAAAGAGTGGCACGCATAAGTGCGTCATTATATGCTCTCGATCTTCAGCCGTTGATTACATAAGCAAGTTAGGTATCAGTTGCCCAAGATAATCTAAGTATAATGTACATATTATATACTTATAGTATACTTTTATTAAGATAATAGGGTACAATAAGTGCTCTTACACTATTATATACATTAATATACCTTTTGCATAAATTATTAGATAACAATAGTTATTATTACATTATTATATTATAAATATAACTCTTTTTTTAAGATTATAATTTAAATGTAATACAAGTATAATACTTTAGGTTATCATACAAAGTTAGTATAATACATGTAATAGATTTTATTCATCCTTAGTACTTATGTAGTCTTTATATACATTAATATGTCTTATTTAAATATTACAGTTCATTTACAAACCTTACAATTACTTTACAATGTATATACAATACACATGTTACTTTACAAAGTCTATAAGAAATTACAAGAAATGTGACATTTTCCTGATGAAAGATCATTTGTTGATAGGCTAGTGTGTGTGTCTCCAAGAGGGATTCTGTTGCAAGATTGGTAGCATTGGCTACAATGCTGACATTGAACCAGAGTTTGAGCTGTTGAGTAAAAAAAGAAAGGGGAATTGTGTTAGTGAGGTTTTCCATGTTAGTGGTTTTTGTGGTGGCAAGACACTCTGTAATGAAGTGAAGGGCCTGATTTTGGACAGTTAGAAGTCAATGTGTTATTTTCATGCCTGTGACAGGGATGCCCCATGTGAGGACACTGCAAATGTAACCATAGTAGAGTTTGTGTAGGCCTATTGTCTTCATACCATTAAACCTGTTGGTCATAAGTTTGATTGCTTTGAGGGATTGTTTGGCAGCCACTATGTGTTCTTTTACATGTATAGAGAATGTTTGTAAGTGGTCAATAGTGATGCTCAACCATTTGGTTATAGTAAGCAGTGTTGTTGCTTGCTGTTGGAAAGTGTGTAGTAGGATGAGCTGAGCTAAGCTCCTCTGTATACTAGTAAGTTGGCTGTAGGAGTATTTCTCACACAGAGAATGGATTACTAATTGGGTCAGTTTCGGATCCAGTCACATGTGAATGTGTTGGAATTGTTGATCTGTGAAATTGATGCAATTAGTAATCATCTTGTAGACAATAGCATTTTGGTTGGCAAAGTTATGCTAGTCTCATTATTGGAAAAATTGTTCTACAATAACAAAGTCATTCATAAATGATCTATGGAGGAGGTATTGTGAGTGGGATAGGTCTGTTACAGTAGGGTTTTTCTTTAGTTTGAGTCAGCATGCTACAAGCCAGTCTCAGACTTGTTTCACAGTGCAACTGATTTCCTGTACAGTTTGGGTGATTTGCTCAGTAGTCAGGTATGTCACAGTTTGTGCTAGTACAGTTAATTTATAGTAGGCTAGGTCAAAGTTCTTAGAGTGAAAGTAAGAGTGATTAGTGATCCAGGTGTTAATACTCCTGTAGACAGTGTTTGCTGTGATATTTGCTAGGAGTAGTGAAAGTAGGGATCCTTGCAGTACACCTTTGAGTGGCTAAGGTTGCCTTGGATAAATAACTTGGTTGACTTGGAGGGTTACAGATCTGTTTGTCATGAAATTGGCAGATTGTACTATAAGATAAGATGGGAGTTAGAGGTCACACATGGATTGTACAAGATCAGCAATTTCTACTTGGTTGAAATAGCCTTCAATGTTAATGAAAATGGCATCAGTTGCTGAACTGTGACTGACAATTGGGCCAGAGTTTGTGTATGTGAGTAGATCCATGACAGTGTGTTAGCATAATATGCCCTTCTTTGTTCTGTATTGTGTTTTAGTGTATCTGGGGTAGTGGCTCAATATATAAGAAAGCTGTTTGGCAAGGATTCACTCAAACAGTTTAGCAATACTCTCTTGAATTGAGATCAGGTGGTAATTCTATGAGTCAGATAGTAACCTGTTCTTGTTTTTAGAAATGAAGGTCATGTGTGAGTGTTTGAGAACAGGCAGTATGTTGCCTGTTCTTAGAAAAAGATTGAATAGTGAGAGAAAAAGCTGGGGATGTCTGGTGACGAGTGGGCTGAGAAGTTCAGTTGTTATACCTGATATTCCCAGTGCTTTCTGTCATAGCATTGTTTCCATAAGGTACTAGAGTTTGTTTTGTGTGATTGGAGGAAAATCAGTAGTTAGCAGTAGCAAAGGGGCTGTTGTTTTAGGTAGCAGGCAATACTGTTGGAATAAGGTTTCAACAATGTCAGTTCCTTTGACTGTGGCTGGTTGGTCTACAGTCTGGAGGAAAGGTATGTGAACTAGGGCTGGTTGAAGGGTATTGGCTGTCACTGTCCATGGTTTGTCAGCCTCTTTGTATTACTGTTTATAGAAGCTATCCTTTTCTTCAAGGATCTGTTTTTTAGCATTTGCTTGGTTTTCCTAGTTGAGGATGAGGTTGTATGAGTTGTTCTACCAGGCGAGTTTCCTAACTTGGTTGTCTGATACAGCCTAGTAGTATACATAGCTGACTTTGTTGAAAAGGTTGGTAATCCAATCATTAGCCTGTTTGAGGGTTTGGAATTGGACATTGAAGTCCACAGATGTACTAAGGTGATCTAGTATGTCAGAGTAGAGTTCTTTACCAATGAAGGGGTATTAGTAGTAAGGTTTGGTATGCTGGAAGGTTGAGGGTAATAGTGTAAAAAGGAGGTAATGGTCAGACAATAGAATGTCAATTGTAAAAAAGTTGGTACACATAAAGGGTGATAGAGTTAAAGAGTTGGAAAGAATGTAGTCAGGGGTAGAATTATGACAATGGGTAGGGATTTGTAGGTCAGAAATGAATGAAATGTTATTATTGTCAACCTATTGAAAAAAAGCCAAGTTGGCTTGTGAGTAAGAGAGCATAGATTGTACAGAAGGGTTTGCTGGGGAATGGCAATTGAAGTCACTAGCAAAAATGGTATCACAGGGAAACTTGTGATTGTAGAGAAAAGTTTCCACAACAGTCTCCTCTGTGGTTAGGTGATGAGTGTTATAAACAGGATTATAAATAGATGAAATGTAAAGAGAATTGTCTTTTAGTTGTAGCTTAATGGTAGAAATATAATTTAAAATGGATAGATTGGGTTGATACTCAATTGTAGAATGTGGAATAGTATTTGAAATGAGTAATACTGTCCGATTTTTCTCAAGTTCATTAGGAGAGCTTGGTAGGAAGTATGTAGAAAAAGAAGGGTGTTATAGTAGTGTCATGTATTCACCATGCTTTTTGTCAAAGTGACAAGTGAAGGGTGGCTCCATAACAGTAACAGCTGTAGCAAAATGAAAATGTTACATTACAGTGAAGAATGCTGCAAGGCTGTTGTGCATGTTAACAGAAATGAGAGGGAATTTTGTAGGACTTTGGACAGTCACCACAAATGTTGAAATAAAGTGTGATAGAATAAATCAATCAGAAACAATAGTAAGTATATTAGACTCTCCTGTTGTGTCTGGTTTGGACAACAAGTCAGAGGAGTCAGGTGTGCCAGGTTGAGAAGAAAAAGTGGATTCAAAAGGGTCTCTCTACTTTTTTTTTGAACATTACAATTGTCTAGTCTGCCAACTACTATAAAGACTTACTAGCTTCTCTGACTGTCAACCTGCCACTTGCTACTTGTCACTTGTACCTGCCACCTGCTGTCTAGACCTGCCACTTGCTACCTGCCTCCTACACTCAACCTGCTACTAGCTACTAACTATCTGTCTACTCTAACATGCTCTGTCCTCTAGCCCAAATTAGTAGTTATAAGCCCAACTCTGCCCCTACTGTAACAGACAGTCAAATGACCCTAAAGCTCCTTAGTGAATATGCCTGCAAATGTGCTGCCTTCTTCACACACAAGAATATTCCTAACAACAAACAAGTCTGTCTCATCATACATAGTCTTAAGCCTATTAAAGTCTATAGTTGGTATGTAACCCAACCTGGCTGGATTGAGGCCATAGAGTTTGAAGAGTTCATTGCCAACCTTAAGGGAATTGTTCTTAAGCATAATTGGGACCTTAAGCTGTATGATGAAATTGAAAATCTCAAACAGGACAGAAAACATACTAACAAGTTCTATTTCAAGATTCTTAGCTGAAACTATCTCCTCAGCAGAAGTCCTACCATCCTCTCTTACTAGGAAATCTGCTTTCTCATGAGTGCCTGTCTGGATATTGACCTCAAACAAGTGTGCTCTGAACCTGGAATTCAAGGCATTACTAACTTCTAGGACTGGCTTACTACTGTTTGTGAGGCTAACAACTGTGTATACAACTACTGTAAGCTCATTGTAGATACAATCTATAGTTACAAAGGCAGTTGTACTACACAGTCAGCTCCCTCTTTCTCTAGTCCCTTGAGGACTTCTAATACAATTTCTCAGGCCTAAAAGAATGTAGCAAGTCTGAAAATTGAGAAACTCTTGACTGTAGAGAAATTCATGCTTGATTGTCACAATAGATACTTCAAATACTGTTTCATGTATGTTAATCACCTTGTAAAGGACTACCAGATCCTGTATTCAAGAATAAATTGTATGTCTATTACTAAAGTAGAAGGTATCTGCCTACATCCAAAGCACATGCCCTCTCTACCATCTTTGAACTGTGTCAAGTCTGTACTGGTTGTATCAATTGTAACTAATATCTGGCTTGATCAACTTTCCAACTATGTGTGTGTTTTATTACAGTTTGAGCCACTTACCATCACAAGTTTGTTATTGTCCTATCAAGAAGAAGATACAGTAGCAGCTACTCTCAGTGTGGAAATGCTCTCAGCTGTCCATGTTGATGACTCAGACAAGTATGTGCCTATTAACCCCTCCTAAATCTATTAGGAGTGTCTACTAGACAGTCTTACAACACTAAAACCCTTGTCTGTCTATGCTCTTATTGACAATAGCTCTTCTCTAGCAATTATTGATGAAGCACTTGTATACAACCTTAGATTGCCCTGTTTCTGTCTCTCTAGCTCTATTCACATCTCCCTTACTCTATTGAATTCTTCTTCCAATTCTTTACAAACCCTACATAAATATGTTAAACTCTCCCCTACTTCTGTTGATTACACCTGGAAATCCCACACTATTAGGGCAGTAGTTGCCCCCTCTCTGTGTTTACTAATCATCTTAGGCCTACTATTCTTACTTGTGAATAGAATCACAGTCTCTCATTATTATACACAGACTATTTACTCTACTCCTAACTACTAGCTCCTGCCTATATCCTGCTGGATTCTAACTTTACAAGCATTGCAAGTTGACTCTCCCTCTCCAGACATTATCTTAGTAGTACATGCAAAAATCCAAGAGCTTACCTTACAGGATCATCTCTCTAAGTTAAGTAATAGTCTGTGTAAGTAATACACTTTACTTTTCTGTTTAGAGCTCCCCTATGTGGACACACTCCCTTCTAATGTTTTTCACCACTTCAAATTGAAAGATTCATACCTTCAGATAAAGCCTTGCCAGTACTCCTGCTCTAGAAAATATTGTAACACATGAGAGGTCCTTCTACAGAGCTATCTTCTGACTAGCAGATTAAGACCCTCTTCTAGTCCTATCTCCTCTCCTACTTTCCTCATTACTAAATCAGACCCTTCAGCTCTTCCACATATGGTTTGTAATTATTAGGAGCTTAACAGTAATACAATACCTGATAACTATCTACTACCTTAGATAGACAATATCCTAGCTAACTGTACAAAAGGTCTTATTTGGGGAAAAATTAACATAACAAATGCCTTCTTTCAGACCTGTGTTCATCCTGATAACATCTACTTGACTGTCATTAATACACTGCTTGGACTCTATAAATAGACTGTTATACTTATAGGCTACAGAAATGCTCCTACCACCCACTAGTATTGTGTGACAGAAGCCTTGCATTGTCTCATTAGTAAGATCTGTCATGTCTATCTGGATGACATTATTATCTAGTCTACTGATCTCAAAGCCTATGCTAAGAATATCTCTGTTGTTCTAGACTCCCTTTAGGAAGCACACCTCTTCTGTTCTCTAAAGAAAACCTCCTTGTTCTGTTCATCAATTGATTTCTTAGGTTATCAAATAGATCAGTAAGGCATACACACAGACTCTACCAAAACTGAGAAGATTATACAATAGCTAGTACTACAATCTTCTTCAGACACACAGAGGTTTCTTAGTCTTGTCCAGTTTCTTACTCCCTTTCTACCTAGACTTGCAGAACATACTACTGTCTTGAACCCTTTAACATCAAAGGAATGTAATAAGGATTTCCCACACTAGTCTTCAAAGTTTCAACATGTGTTTAATACTATCAAGGCTCTTACTATGTCTACACAATACTTAACAGTCATTAACTACCTGGATCCTGGTAACAATAAGATCTATCTCTACACAGATACCTTGGATCTCTGTACAGGCACAGTTCTCTCTTTTGGGCCTTCACTAGACTTGACTCATCCTGTTGCTTATGACTCTACTCCCTTAAAGTCTGTAGAGTGTAACTACCTAGTCTATAAGAAGGAATTGCTCACCATTGTGAAAGCTCTTAAAAAGTTCTGCTCCAACCTCCTAGGAACTACATTCACTGTATTTACAGATCACAAGACACTCACAAGTTTCCTTTCCTAGAGAGATCTCTTGTACTAACAAGTATGTTGGCAAGAATTCCTAGCTCAATATGTTTTTAATGTTTAATACATGCCTAGCAAACAAAACAAAGCTACTGACACTCTGTCCAGACTTCCAGATGAGGAATTCTCCCCCCCTACAGTAGTATCCTCCTGCCTTACAATCTCTGCAGATGAACAATTACTTCTTCAAATCTAATTGTCCTACAAAGATGACCTATTCTGTACTAAGCTCCTCTCTCAGCCTCTTGAATCCCTTAGTGTTCAAGTTAAGAACAGTCTACTGTTCTTAAGTGACAGGCTTGTTGTTCTGCATGTCAATCAACTCTGCAAACATTTCTACAAACTTGCTCATGACTCTATAGGCTACTTTAGGATTGACAAGACTTATGTAACACTGAAATCATTGTTCTACTGGCCAAACATGTGTTCTGACCTTGAAAATTCATACATTAAGTAATGTGACTCATGTCAGAGGTATAAATTGTCTACTCAAAAACCTGCCAGTCCTTTACACCCTCTTACTGTAGCTGACTAGCATGGTAATACAATTACTATTAACTTTATAGGTCCTCTGCCTCCAGACCATAGGTTTAACAGAATTGCAACTATTACTAACCAACTTAGTAGTAATATTCACCTACTCCCTATCTGTATAGGCCAAACTCCTAAAGAGTTTGCCTGTGTTTTCTTTGATGGATAGTATTGTGAAAACAGCCTTCCTCTCAATATTATCTCAGATTAGGATCACCTCTTTACCTCCAAGTTCTGGAAGGCTCTTTATAAAATTTTGAGGGTTAAACTGAAGATGTCTACAGCTTATCACTCTCAAACAGATAGAATCTTAGAACATACAAACAAGTCAGTCATCCAGGCACTTCAATTCTACATTAACTGACAACAAAAGGGCTAGTACTATACACTACCTTGTGTTTGGTTCAAGCTTATAAACACTAAAAATGTGTTAACAGGATTTTCCCCCTTTTAACTTCACCTTAGCTGATGCCCCTGTCTGATCCTACCTCTTGTACCCTTACCAGACAACAAGCCTACCCTTCCAGAGGACAAGCAAGCTTGTTCTCTCATCCAGTAGCTTGATCTTAATGTTGTAAAAGTGTAGGACTCTCTCATCCTAGCTAAAACTTCTCAAGCTCATACTGTAAACCAGAAGAGGAGTCCAGAAGACTCCTATACTCCTAGTGATTTTGTTATACTATCTACCTTCTATCAGCATTAAGATTACACTCAGGGTAGTAACAATTGTATAGTCAAATTCATGCTAAGATGGGACAGTAAGTACTGTGTCCTTAAGACTTTCCCAGAATGCTCTACTTACTAGCTTGAATTGCTAAACTCTCACACCAAATTTTCTACCTTCTATACATCTTAGCTTAAACAATACTATACAAGTGATCCTGTGTTATACTCTACACATGAACTTGTACAACCTCCTCCTGTCCTTACAGAGGAAGGACTCAAAGAGTAGGAAGTAGAAGTAATAATTGATCAACAAAGATGAGGACATAGCCTCTAATACCTTGTTTGCTGGAAAGGGTACAGTCTAGAAGACAATCTTTAGTTACTTAAGTAGGAACTAGACAACTGTACAGTATTAGACTAATAGGAACAACAGTTATGTGCTGACTCTCATACATAGCCCTCCTTAATCCTCAATTTCCATTCTACAAAACACTTGTAGAGTATGTTCAACTAATACCTTCTCCTCTCTTATCTTCATCTTTGTATTCAACACATCTTTTCTCTTACAGACATTCTCAATTTCCATTCTAATATATCCCTCCTTCTTCAATCCATTCCCTGCCTTGCCTGTTCCTTGCCCCCTATATTTATTCACACACTCTTGCACCACTCTTCCCTTTCCCCTCTTTCTCTCTTCTTCCTAGTAGGGAAGAGTGTAACCTTGTAGAGGTTACATACAATCTGTTAGCCTCATTATATGACTTATCTTATAAATAGCTCTAAGACATTCCTGAGACTGTATCTCTTCTTGTACCTCCTTTAATACTAGTCAATTGCCTGTTCAAAAAAAAGTGGAGACAATGTCTTACTCAGGTTGCAGAACAGGCAATTGACTGGTAGAATTAAAAATCCTGTTTATATCAGACATCCTCTTTACTAATGTTTTGTTGTTAGACAAAGACAATCTCTTCTGTTTTAGGAAAGTTTAAGGAGAGTATAGTTACTTGGAAGGGGGTGTAGAAGGAGTCAAAGAAGAAGAAGAAGAAGGATAAAGAGAAGAAGAAGAGAATTTCTGTTTCTGTGTACATTTATCTGAAGGCTGTTAGTTGTTACTACTTATGTATTATTGTTCTGAGTAGGGTAATGTGAGCATGTAAGAGAGTCAGTAGGGTGTTCTCCTGAGCAATTTGCACAGTTGGGTTTGTTGGATTTTTTGAGTCTGTCATGAGTGTTCTCAGAATGGTTTAGATCACTACACATTTGGCAGACTTAAGTATTGTAGTATACAGTCACATAGTAGTTGAAATGTTAGTATTTAGTATACTGCCTAGTGTGTAAGGGTTGGAGTTTTTCATATATGTAAAGACAAATACTGTCTAGGTACATGTATGCTCTACCTTGTTGTCTGAAGATCTTCTTACACTATGTGAGTTTGTTGTTGTCTGTAAGTTTGAATTGGAGAAGGATGCTTACTGTTTTCATGTTTTTGAGTTAGTTAGAGTATACTGTAAACAGTAGGTTGGTTAGTAGTTTGAAGGAAGAGAACATCTCCTAGTATTAGGAGGATTAGTTAAGCTTGAATTGAATCTCAAGATTATCTATCAGGTCCTTGAGGAGGTTGTCAGGGTTAGTGTATTAGACTAGGAAGTTGGACACTCATAACTGGATAGTAGGTAAGGTTTTGGACCACACACTGTAAGTAATGAGAAAGGTGGTTAGTAATCTCCTTAGTGTGTTTCAACACATATCTGTCTTTTTTGATCTTGATGACCAAATTGTTTTTAGTGTTGACATACACCTGGTAAACTTTGATTAGTGTGAATTTGGGAGCTTAGTAGAGGATTTTCTGGATGATCCTAGTAAGCATCTTGTTACCCTTGTTGAGGATGCAAGACCAGTCTTCAACTTTAAAGACTAAGATCTTATCAGGGTTAGTAGACAGGCAGTTAGTAGTGATCTGTTTAGGGGTGTCAGTTTTCTGTATATCTGTGAGAGGGATGTCTTCCAGAATGTCTGACACACTATCATGTATAGTAGCCACTCTAGAGAGGTTTTTGTCCTAGTGTTTCACTTTCTGGTTGTGATTAGCAACTGTCCACACATTGGTCTGAGGGACACATAGTTACAGTACTGTAGGCTATGAGTTAGTCTGATTGTAAGGAGGGAGGGGAGGATATTGTAAGTCCTCTAGTGTTTCTGATACTTGGAAGCATGTGTGTAAAGCTTAGTCTGCTGTCTGTTGTGTGAGTTTGGTAGCCTTCTTAAGGTTGTCCATTTCCTTAATTAGGTGGTTAACACTGTTAGCTACAAGGTTCACTTGTTTGCTTAGTTAGAGGGTGTTTGACACTAGTGTCTGATAGTAGGGTTCAATCATGTTAGCAACTACAGAATCTTGTCTGTACTAGAACACTTTGGCAAGTGTGGATCTGAGCAGTGTAAGGTTCTCTCCCTCTAGTGACTTTGCAAGTTGGAGAAGAGTGTCACTGTAACCAGACATTTTGCCTGTAAGAGTGAAAAGGAGGGAGTACAGGTTAGTAATATAAACTGCTTGGATAGTAGTATAGTCTTTCAAGGCAGCTTTTACTATGTTGAGCAAGAGTAGGGAGTGTTGGTTGACTTGTTGAAATATGAGCAAGTTGTCCATATCAATTTGGGCTTGTGTATACTGTGAGTCAGCAACACATACATTTGGGTCAGGTGTGTAACCTAAGAGGTATAGGTTGTATCCTTCCATTCCCTTGTTAGAATCAAATGGAGAGAGTGTGTATGTAGGTGTGGTAGGCAGCAATTGTGCAAAGGAAGCTATGGAAGAGAGAGGAGAGGAGGGTGCAGAAGTTTCCATTTGTGAAGGGTCAGTAACACAAGGTGCATGAATGCTTTCCTTGAGGCCTGAGTGTTGTGGCAGGTGAAGCAAGGGGGAGGACGTCGCCCTCCTTAGTGCTAAGGCATTTGGTGCCATTTGGTTGTCTGGGAGAGGTGTTAGCTCTGGTGAGAGTGTAATTGAGAGGGTTGCACAGTGAATGGCTGCAACTTCCAGGTTCCAGTGGTTTTCGTAAATGTGGGTGACAATATCTGTAGGGTAGAACTTATTGCACAGAATGCAATGTAAGTGGGTGTCAACGATGTTCTTATGGGAATCGTTCGTGTGTTGGCAAAGGGCCTTGAGACCGCGGTGTTTCGTTGGGATACTGCAGTATGGGCAGTATAGGTCGCAGTTGGCGTGTTTCGCCGGGTGAGTGTTGAAGAGGTCGGACGAGAAAGTCGTCTGACACAGGCAGCAGAAAATGTGGTTAACGTATAGGTCCTCTGGGGACTGGCTGGTGTGTTGGACCGGGTCAACGGTCATGGAGCTATGCTCCGGGCTATGTCGTTGTGTTTCACCCTCTACCGGTGGCGTAGAGGACATCCACTAGCTAAAAAACGTGCAAAATTAACAACTGTAAACAAGTTAGTGGTGGGGGTAACAGGAAAAGGAAAGGTAACAATTATGTATACGCGACACGCTGAGGTTGTCACGTTCCCTCAGTTTGGACTTGACTTTCGGTACCCATACATACATCTACTAAGTTAAGTAAGTACAGTAAATTTATTTCGTCATCTGTTGCTGTGACACATCACATCCACGTCTGTCACGCTGTGTATGTCAAGGGGAAAGATTCAATAGATGTGCAATTCCCACTGCTCACTAAATTGCCTCCCGACGCCATCTATTTCGGCACCAGAGATGACGGGAAAGACTACTCTCCGTCTCATATATATCCACGGATTTCAAGGTACAGTGGATAGATCAAGACATCGAATTCTAACTTCACACATGCTTTAGGCGATCATACTTCATTTCAGGTCAGCATAACTAGTAAATTATCGATTACACTGGAAATATATGCTAAAGCTCTAAGCATGGACAGTCTTTCCCCACCGATCTACATGAACGTCTTCGAACACGGTTACCATCCGGCTTTGTCCTCGAAAGCTGCTTGTATCCAACTTACAAGAGCCGGAGGCCAATATCAGAAGCAGCAGAGAATTTCGTCAGCTGGCTAAGTACACAACCCCCCGGACCTGTAATACTCCTGGCGCATTCACTGGGTGGTTTATTAGCGGCAGAAGTGGCGACAGGAAGTTCTTCGCAGTCTGCTCGGGTCGTTGGTCTGGTTGCATTCGATGTACCGTTTCTTGGCATGCATCCTCACGTCATTATCAGTGGCATTGCGTCGCTCTTGCCGAAGAGCAAGGGAGCTAGTGTGAGAAGTGAATCGGAGCTTAACGACGGGAATGTCATTAAGCGAGTCCACCTTGATGATGTGGAGAATGCGGCAGCAGGAGGAAATTCTCTCAGTGGTATGTATGTCTTCTCCCATTCTGATATCGCAATGGATTCGCCCTTTTCCGCCCCTGTAATCGCTCAAACTCATGTTATAAAATTTAACCTCATTGTTCATAGACTCAAGCCCGCTCGACAACTCATCCCATTCGTCGCGTGCGCAGCTAACACATTCGAGTTCGTCTCTCAGCACGACCCAAATAGATGGAGACTGGGAAGCAATGAAATCAACACTCAAATGTGAGTCCTATGGCCATCTCTTGCCACACTCTATTTGACGAGAAGAAATAGCTCCGATCAGTCGATCACAGGATGATCTATCCACGCACTCCCCTACACCAAGCCCACAGTCCCCCGCTAAATCCTTCGTCTCTTCATTCGCATCCACCTCAAGTTCATACATCTCCTCACGAATTCCCCCTCTCTCTTCGTCCCTCACAGTCAAGTTGGAGCGAGCGACGAATCGCCTTGTACAACATGCTGACTCTCCGTTCCTGCGATGGCTCCGCAAACACGCGGATGATCCACTTAACGCCATGTCGAAGTGGATTATCGAGCATTTTGAATTCGGAGTTTGTATGTTTGACCCTCCGGGTCTTCGTGAACGATATATGGCATTGGAGCGCTGGAAGGGAAATTGGGTTAACTTTTGGACGGAGGTTCCATCGCGTGGGATAGATAAGGAGAGCGATGCTGATCAAGAAAATCCTGATGACAGTGGAGGGGAAGCTAACACATTCTCTGGTGCACTTCCGAACAACACAGCCGATTTCGCGCTCATAGCAAACGCAGGCGAGAAAGCCTCCGACCACGCCTCTGCAAAACAGCGAAAAGCAGCGGGAAAGGCTTTACGAAAAGAACGAGCCAAGGAACAAGATCAAAGTAAAGGCAAAGCATCGACCGCACGACCTGCTCGACACTTCATCGTTCTCCCTCATCGTCGAGATGCTTGCAGTGATACATTCCGCTTTGGTTCGAGGGAACAATGGGAGCGTGTACCGATCTGCGCTGTTGATGATGAGGTTGGAGCACATTGTGGGTTGTTTATTCGGATGCAGAATCCGGAGTATGAGAAACTTGTTGAACGAGTGTCTGATTTGGTGGAATCTTGGTGTAGAGCGTTGGATTTTACATCGATTGTTGTGCAGGCGTAGTGCCATATGCTATACCACTTTTGGTACGAAGTTTGCGATAGAATTTATGGAGGTTGTACGAGGTCTAGCGGACGAAAATGAGGTGATCAAAGACTTAATGGCGAATCGCTATCGCACGATGTATGGTGATTGCATTGAGTCTCTTTCCAAGAATAATGTCCTAATACCTTTAGTAATAGATGTAGCCTAGCTTTTAGTATCTCTGCTGTTGTTGTTCTATAAATAAATTGCATTACTGATTCCCATCGACTTAAGTAACAACCTCACATGATTAGCTATCAGGATTAAAAGGTATGGATACTAAGATAGCTACACTGTTTAGTAAATTAGTGTGTGTAAGAAGTTTCTGATCTATCTGCTGAAAGTTAAGGTGCATATACTTGGACCAAGGATGCCACGCAGGCTCCTCCAAAGTTGCAAGACAGGTTCGCGTCAGATTGATCACCAATTTCTTCTTATTCAAATATTGTTGCACATATTAGTCTGTACACTGCCGAAGCTGCACAAGATGAGTCTATCTATATCATATATTTATACTATTTGCCCGAACTCTCTTCATTGTATCTCACCATGATTGATTTATTAAATGATGCTTGCAAACACGCAGAACGATCCAAAAGCGAGGCAGCACGAATAGGTGCTATGACATAGCAGTAGACTGCGAAGTTGTTGATGATGATGATGATGATGACGATGGCTTTTCACAATCACGGTAGATTTGTTGTCGATAATGGGCGTTGGTGTGGTTAGGGCCATCGTCGAGATAAAGCCCATTCTGTTCGATATATTCGATGACGGGCGTAGGGAGGAGATAGCGTACGGAAAGGCCGCGGCGAAGGAAGAGCCGCACTTTAGTCGACGAAACGTCATTTTGGATCATTTGAGAGACAAAATAGATGTTGTGTCGCCATTTGGCGAGAGCATCGGTTGCTTGTGCAATGTCCGATCCAGCGCGCTCGATGATGAAACAACCGTAGCGCCCAAGGATGTGATCGAGCTGGAAGGAAACGAAGCAGCCAATCAGCAAGGTTCATACGGGATGATAGATATGCAGAAGATTCCGGCGGGCGTCTCAGGTGACCGTCCATTACAACGGCTGACTGTCCGGACAACCTTCGTGAACCCGGAAATCCCATGATAGTGGCAATTCTTGCCGCGAATGAATGGCATACTCACATCTTCCTCCGACCAGACACCCGGCTCCGACATAGTACTGATAAGGTCTGAACCAGCGAGGAGCATAACGTGGACGCGCCGCCGTTCCCCATCCTCAGTCTCCACACCTCCGAGGACCTCGTTTATTTCGTAGTCGAAATGATCGAGCACGACCGCTGTACGCTGATAGGCTTGGAATGCCTCCCACGGGTCGACCATTATCCATGAAGATTCCAAAGTCGCGGCTATATTGCACATAGTAACTCTGCGCGCGCGCCGAAGCAGTGTGCGTGAGATTGCGCAATGGAGGCGTGCTGAGACGGGTATGTGTGCTCACCGATGCTCTGCGCTGAGCAGCCCCGGTTTCTTATACATGTCACTGACAGGACTGAGGTACCCGCCCATAATCTCAAAGTTGGTGTTCTGGCGGACGTAGTCGACAGCCATCTCGAACATCCGGAGATGTAGATAAGTGACTGGCGAGAACGATCCACAGGCGACGAGCACAACGGGCTCCTTTGCAGGATTCCTAAGAGTGCGGACTAGCCTATCGTGTGGGAACTGGTAGTCTTCAGGCGGCCCTTGTGCGCTCATCGTGGACGAGGAGGAGTGGGGGTGATGGGAGAGGACAGGGTGTGTGGGAGGCGGACACGCGGGAGAGCAAAGTCCGAAGCAGAAAGTGTGAATGTGAATAAATGCGGAGCAGCGGAATACTGACTGACTAATCTCATATCTTATTATCTAATCTCTGCTACTTAGTGCTGCCTCAACGCATGTCTGCTAGTACATCACACATCGTTTCCGGTGTATTTATCATGATACTTGGCTATGAGCCGTACACACGCGAGAGAACATTGATTGTTACCACCCATGTGTATATCCCGCACGAACATTTTTGCTAACTACAGGAATCTGTATATTCCTCATCGCACCACCGAAGACTCTCCTACGCGTAAGCATCAACTCTAGGTGGTGTCTCGCATGCGCTGTACTTTAGACTCGTGGACTGGGATGGACTGTGCTCGGCCATCACCCGTGGCGCAGGGCAGTTCTCCGTATATGATCGGTTTCACGTACAACAGAAGCAGACGACAGGCGTTGTTGGTCCTTCATTTCGAAGAATTGGTTAACATGCCTTATCTTTGCGCCCACCTTTGCTATGGCGATGTGCAAAGCGAAGTCGTAAATACCGACCATACACCCAGTGCTAGCGACATACCAGGCACTCGATGACTCATTCCTCACTAATGTCAAAAGCAACGGAAATCCCAATCGAAATATGGCATGAAATTCTGCGATACTGTAGCCCAGAAGACGTATTGATGGTCGAACAGGTGAGCTGACGCGCCTTTTGAGAGGGTGATCGCGATTTGCTGACTCCTAAAGACATGTCATTTCTTCCGCGACCTCGTCTCAAGTCGTCTACTGTGGCTGAAGCTCCTACAAGATCTCGACCAAGTACATGCTCCTGACTTACCACCGCATATCCTCATTGCTTCGCTACAATATCCCGATCTGCGAAGCTTGGTTGTTCGAGCAAGGCGACGCGTTCTCAACTATACCAGCACGTCTCCACTTCGGGTCTCGCGGAGAATTGTCATCCCTATTGGTCAGAAGAACGTCAACGGAATCTTAGGAGAACCATCCGGCTGGGGAGCCGATACGTTACTTCTGCCCGGAGGACAGTATTTCCTTATGAAATGGCCGGCCGGATACTTGCAATTCTGGGAAGTAGAGACCGCGGAATGCCTTTGGACCTATCCTGACCTACCTCAAGATCCACTCGAGCTGAACGACGAGGTCCCGTCAAAGCATTGTTTCGCGTGTGATGTACAAGCGAACGGCGACGTGCACTTTGTAGTGGTGAGCGAGACACCCAACAATGAACAAAGGTAATCCTCATGATGCGAATCTCGGATAGTGCCACATGTTCATGTATGTAAATTACAGGCAGTTGGAGATTCTGAAGTTTTCTCCTTCGTCAAAATCCCTCAACGTGCTATTTGAAGCAAGTCCAATCGAGCTTGACGTGTTTCATGGCATTCCTTGTTTTGCAAAGTTAAGTGGCGACGTTGCAGTGGCCTACACTGAAGGAAATGCGATCATCTCCTTCTGGATGGAAGGTCGATCCGTGGTGATTACAGAGGTGAGATTCGGTTTTGTGTACGTACAGACGGATTTTTCTTATTGTTCGCTAGGGCATCTTCGACGCAATGGAGATCGTCGATGACTATATTGTAGGCGTCACCGGCTCATATGAAGGGAACGCACTTGTCGCTATCCCAATCGCGTTTCTGCGTGAGACAACAACATCGTCCATTAAACTATCAGAAGCGCCTGTAACGTATTGCCGCATAACGCCTCCTGCATATTGGCTTATAGGACGAGCACAGCTTTCTATATGCAAGTTCCACTGGCAGGAAGAATCTCGGAGACGTGATGTTATAGTTACGGTGCTTGGAGATATATATAATGAGCAGAACTGCTGTGACTTTCCTGTAGCAGAGTTCTTCAAGTTTGAACTCGATAACTCGGATTTATCTCGTACGCTGAATGCACAACGGCCGGTATTCACGCCACTTGGACGATCGAGGTATACTGAGTTTGATGCGCAGTATAGTACGTATAGCGTCATGACTCCACCATCTCAGGCTGGCTCGACGGTACTTGCGTTCCATGACGATAGGAATCATGAGAAGAAGTTTGCGAGGACTCTTGCTACGTTCGTACCTGACAAGGATGTGGCTGTTCGCGTGATAGATGAGAACGTCGTTGATAGTCAACCGGCTACTTATAGCCTTAGTGTGGAGTTTTATAGTGGGGCTATATATTATGAGACACGGGATTTGAATAATGTAGTTATTTGTTATCTTGATTAGTATTATTAATTTACTATTGTTCCAGCGCATGCTGCGCTATATACTCTAGGTCTGGTTGAGAGTGGTACAAAAAATTAAAATTCAGTATTGTCGGAACGCGTATAAGATACTGTACATTCCTACTTGATCAAATTCGTCCTCTGACAAGGTCTGTGCCATCCCGTAACTTCCAATGAATAAGTTACCGTTCGAGACAGCAAATACATTCTCATGAACCGTAGAATTTGTATGCAACCGACGATTGGTGCTGTATGCACGCATGTATGAGTTTGAAAGACTTAACTGCAGGATTCCGCTCCGGTTATATCCTTGACCTTTTCCTATAGATATTCTACAATCAGCCGAGAAAGATGCATTTTTAAAATTATACTCGATGTAAATACAATAAAGGCACTGAGGTCACTATTAGGTAATCGCCAAGTCTTAAGTATGCTACAGTATTATGAGTCGCGATGGTCTGCACAACTAAAATCCTTCCACAAAAATCTGCTAGACGATGGCGGTAATGAGATAATTAGTATCTAGGGAATAAAATCGAAAACTTACTCTGATTCTATTGCACATATATACATAAAGTGTGCGTTGGATTTATACGCAGTTCTAAAAAGTAGAGAATCGCTTTAAACGCAGAATTAGGTTATTAAATCACGTAAACTTACCCCGAGGTTCAAGTAGAAGTCGTTGGTGTCAGGGTTGTAGCGCGGAGCTCCGCAACGATGTCCAGAGGCGCACGGCTCAACGTCGACTTTCCAAGGCTTTCCGTTCTGTCCGTTGACGGTCTGGACACCATTCGAAAGTGAGGGGGAGCAGACGATTGGGACGCCTGCATCACGTCCTGTGAGGACAGAGCCTGGAGTTGCTGCAGCAAGTGCCATGGCGGACAAGGATACGGACACGAGGATCTCTGCGAATGAGAACATTGTAGATGTTGTAGAAGATCGGAATGTGTAAGATAGTTGAGAAGGTGCTGATGGAGTTGATAGTGAAGAAGTTACTGATGTTCTTATATATTTTCGGATGCCCGAGTAATCGTCTAGAGTGATGCTTGTATGTTGGCCACCATCGGAGCAGCGTGCGCTGACTGTAGGTACTGATACCTAGAATGCCGACCATACGGCATCGGGAACGTCAAGACAAGACATACGAAGACGTAAAGGGATGGAACATCCGGTATTCGTCATTAGGAAACGATCAGTGGATCATTGAGTGAGGAAAGAACGACTCTAAGTTTCTGGTCCAGACAAGAGACAGGATAGCTAGCGATGGACATAATCCCTAACCTAACATCAGAGTGACAAAACAGGAGAGGTGTATCCGTCGATCTCAAGCTATGACACAAAGCAGTGACGATTGCTCACTGCATTTTAAGTCCGAGTCAGGAACGTTCCAGGCACGCGGCATATTGTTCCTGTTGAGCACGTGTGGCTCCGAGACGTGCGGCTATTAATATTGTCTCGGACCAGATGTATTCGATACAGGGAGGTTCCGCTGTACTTTAATGAATGACATAGCTATCGATGCAGAAGCTGACCATGATCGCGGAAGACTAAATTAGTTTGAAACCAAACCTGCTCTTCACTCAGCCAGTCGTGTACCTTCACATATGTAACGCATTGAACGAAAAAATATTGCAGCATGTACTTCCGTCTCGGGCCGAGGCACATGAGAACTATATAATGTTGATGAAATGGGCATAGTACATGTTATATGTGCGTGAGCTCGAAAGAGGATTACTCCTGAAGAAAAGAACTGTCTGGTCTAACGTAAGTGGTGCATGTTGTCTCAGTTTACCCATACGGCGAGCTATTGTATTACGAGCCTACTCTGGAGATAGCCTTTGCCTGCTCCAAGACTGTCAGTAGGGCGGTCGGCGGAAACGCGTATGTGATTGTTTAATCCAATTTTCAGACAATTACGCACTGCAAATGAATAACTATTTGGTAATCATAATTATACTATTCATGTGATGCAACTGGCTACACGATTAAACTCAATTTTCCGAGCAAAGTACATGACCATTTGAAAGACGACTAACGCTAATGAGCTGGGCAGTAGTAAGAAAACGCTGCTTCGAATACTAACCTTGGTCACGTCTTGTATGATTCGGTAGCGGATCCATCGATCTGTTTAAGCGCAGTCCTAGAAACACGTATAGGATTAGCTGGTACTACAAATAGTCGGACTGCGAATCCTACCCCGAGATTAAAATAGAAGTCATTTGTGTTGGGATTAAAAATTGGACTGGCACAGCGATGCCCAGAGGGGCAAGGCTCAACGTCAACGGTCCAAGGTTGTCCATTCTGGCCATCGACTGTCTGAACGCCGTTCGAGAGCGACTGGGAACAAACGACAGGGATCTCATCGTCACGACCTAGGAGGTGAGAACCCGGGGCCGCTGCTGCAAGCGCCATGGCGGAAAACGACGTGTAAAGGAGTATGTTCGTGAAGGAGAGAACCATGATGCAATTTAAGCTAGCTCGAGAGATCCTGCTGAGGCTGAAGACCAAGCTGCTGCTGCTTTTATAAAGATGTAGGTGTTCACATAACCATCTGCAGTGGTGTTTACACATTGACTGCCCTGGCCGCAACTTACACTAACCTTAGGCACCAACACTGTAGAATACGCCCATGCCGGTATTAGGAATATCAAAACAAGATGCATGGCGGCGCTCAGGGGTGGAACGTCCAGCAATGGTCATTCAACATACGCCTGTGGAACCATCAAAAGAAACACTACAAGTTTCCGGGTGGGTTGATAAATGCAAGGCTAAAAGGAATCACCAAAAGATATTGTCGCTGACACCAGATTCACAACAGAAGAGGCATAGACATCCCATCCACCTGTGACGCAAAGCAAAGACGGTTGTTCAGGGCATACAGTCCGGACTCCGAGTCAGGAACCCGTTCGCATTTGTTTCATATATGCGCTCTCAGGGCAAGCATGGCTCCGAAATATCAACATTCGCCGCAGGGTGTGAACGATATGGAATAGAAAGCCCAATTTGAGTCGGAATAAAAGATGCATTGCAGTGCTTTTGTTGCTTACAAATGAATCATGACATAATTATTGATGTGACCCATACTTGTGTCGACCTCTGATTGCCAAATCAGTATAAACGAAATTTGTGCCATGCTCAACGTCGCCCACGGAACACATCGAGTGAAATTTTTCGCAATATGCACGGCAAGGTTCCGTCTCAGGTTGAGGTATATGTAAATTTTTATTGAATATTGACGTGGTGATGGTTACTGCCTGATCATGCTGTTAAGTCGGGTATAAAAGATATAATGGGATTGCCAGCACCAAATAACTTGACTTTGCAAGCTCAGCTGTTCTGAGATGTTCTGTGCTTAGCTCATCAGAATGGTGTGAATATAAATGGATACGTATAATTCGCAGGCTATAGTCTATAGTATTCCACCAAACAGCATGTAATCCTGCATAACAAACAAAACACGACAACAGAATGGAGATGGGCGGCAACCTGAAGCAAGAACCGGTTTACTATGTAACGAAATTATACTTTAAGTAGTCGCCTGCCTGTAGAACGTGAACTAAGGGCTTAATTTCATTACTGGTCATTGCCTCGGGAGATTCGAAACGTTCTCTTTTCATGCGCATACCTAACCGGCCATAGTTAAGAAGTCAGTAATCTATGCGGATTGCAGAGAAGAACCGGTCCTTACACCAATGTCAAAATAGAAGTCACTGGTCGTTGGCGAATAAATAGGTGGTGCACAACGTTGTCCAAAGGGACAAGGCTCAACGTCAACAGCCAAGGAAGTTCCGCTTCTTCCAGTGACATTTTGTACACCCGCCGGAAGCGTGAATGAACAGACTGGGTGGGCTGTGTCCTGACGTTCGATTACTACGTGGTTTGGTGCGGCTTGCACAAATGATATGATGAGCAAGGAGAAAGCCGTGAGTGCAGCAGTAAGAGGTACAATCATGGTGAGGAATAGAGGATATTGCTGTTAATGCTTCAAGTGGCGAGACGTCGGTGTAGAGCTAATGAAGCCATTTGCCAGCGTTGTCCTTATATACAATATGTTGCTGCTAATTTAGTGTCGGCACCGTGAAGGCTTCTGAAGATGGTGCTTTGAAAACGGCGACTACAGGGCCTGGAAGTCGATGCCGAGCGATACGGTCCCTGTAGAAGTCCAACATCGGAATAGGACGTGTGTATGCTCCAATGCAAAATCTTACTGATGAGAAGCAAGGGTGGGAAAAGTCGGGAGGAAGGTACATGCAAGGTTCCGATAGAGTCGTACTAGCGACGAGCAAGGGGATAACGCAGGCGACAGGTACAGCTTCCAGGTTATACCATGCTGACAGTGGTTCAGGTTGGGAGGAGAATATCCCTATCCAGTACGGCTGGAAACATCCAGAATGATCAGAATTTTACTTTTGATAAGCGGTATCGAACAAAAGGACTCACTTTTCTTGCGATGACAGACAAACGAGCGTGCTATTCCAGTCGAGGCCCGGTATACAGATTGCAGGAGCCGATGATGTAAGTACGAGTTCCCCAAATCCGAACTCAATCATATACTGTATGTTCAGAAGACGTCTGCAGAGCTGGATCACACACAGGGTCGAGTTGAACAGTTTTAAACAGGGACATGTTGAAATACACGGCGATCGAAAGCATTCGGCGAAATGATAGGAACAGCTTACGGAGTGACAGGTACAGTACATCCCACTCCGGCGGCAAAGTGGAATTTGTCCAGAAATACTCGGTTCGTTCGTCCGAGATTCTGGCCATAATCCACAACCGATGATCCGATCCGATTGTATGCATCGCAGTTAGAGTGTGTTATCGTCGCGACATTAGCATTTTAGGTCATTACCTGAAAATCTGTTTTTAGATCAATATTTCCTACCGGAATCACCTATGTGGAGTGTAAACGTGAAAGCCTGTGGTCCTGCAACCGCAACAGAAGTTTCAATCCTAAGAGATGATTGACTCGGCATTTACTGGAACAAGGTCGTGGCCTTCAGCAAACGTGGTAAGGAGTATTTCCGATCCCAGTTTCTTCGCGAAGCTGTGAAGGAGCCATCTTGTCAAGTATAACACGAAGAATAAAGTACTTGACGGTCACCGCTAGAGAACAATGATATCGTGATGGCACACTGCCTCGCTGGACGAGTGAAAAGAAGTAGCGACCATCATGATAGTAAACTTACACGCGGAGGACGCACGCCGGTGCCTTCGTCTCACTTCGGGGCCCGTGCAGCTCGAAGCACTGAACCGCACGTTTCTCTTCTCACCCAAAACTTTCAACTACATCAAGACGATATGTCCGATTCACTCTGTGAGTATCATTTTTCCTAGACAAGTTAGGTTGTTCTTTTTTTCGCTTACACACTTGCATTCAAGTTTCCGAGTTGTGCTATAACCTGTGTATGATGAGTACGCGTGAATTCCTATTTCACTTTTATTGGATTACTTAACGCGCATTGTAGAACCTTTGACGCGTGGTGGAGGATGTCGAGGGTGCTGTGGTGGTAATTACGATGATAAAGTGCTTGAAGAGGTGGAACGCGAGCAACGTGAGAGCCGGAGGCAAACGACGCAACCGCTCGACCACAAGCCGATGACGACTAGCAATGGAAATGACGGTCACGATGACCCGGGTCACGACTCTGAACGACTCTCGAATGCAGATAAGAATGTGCGCACTAGCAGTTCGTAGCGTAGCAGTCCGATGTTTTTAGTGGAGCGCAATACTTCGATTTTTTTTTCCTGTTTCAATAATCCCTATGAGACTCCCTTCCCGGTATATGCAGCTGTTTCTGTATGAGCAACCGATGTCAGTCGACCGTTGGCATCCCGAAGAGGTTGACCTGTGGAAAGACGAGCTGCTTTAAATTATTTATTTGTTCGTATTTGTGAAGATGTAAGCGGTGTAAGTCACGTGAGTGAGAATACGACGCTCGCATCGTCGCCGTCGCCGTTCGCTACTGCACTGTACACCGTCGAGTTCACTTGCCGAGCGTGTGCTCGACGTCTTCCCCCCTCGTCTGCGACGACCTTTCAAGATGAATGGCGATGACTTTGCCCGCCTAGTTTCGTCTGCCAACCCGGCTGCACGCCAATACCAGCCTGCTAATGGCGGCTACCCTCCCTCACACTCACCGCAGCAGCTTGACCCATTCTTTGATGATGAAGACGACATGCCCGACAGTGCATTTGGACGGCCGATACCAATGCAGAGTACCGAGTCGCATCTACCGCTACGGAACACTGCTGCTGCACCCGCTGGTCACTCAAAGGTGACTCTTCCTGGCTCTGGACGGCCGCAGGGTTGGAATTTCGATGACGATATTCCCATCGAACAGCCATTTAGTGGTTCCGAATCATTTCCAGGTGTAAAGCAGAAACCGGGCGATAGTCAACCGAAACCAAAACGACGACGAAAGTGGAAGTGGCCGTGGGCGAAGGACAATACGGATCTGAAGGGCGAACGTGTTGTCGCACTGAACGACTTCGCAAATGTGCATAACAGCGAGTTCTGCACGAACTATGTTAGCACGAGCAAGTACAATGCCGTTACGTTTGTGCCAAAGTTCTTGGCAGAACAGTTCAGCAAATATGCGAACTTGTTCTTCCTCTTCACCGCCTGCATTCAGCAGATACCTGGCGTCTCGCCTACGAACCAATACACGACAATCGCACCCCTCGCCGTTGTCTTGCTTGCTTCTGCATTCAAGGAGACTCAGGAAGATATGAAACGTCATCAGAGCGACAAGGAACTCAACTCACGACGTGCCAAGGTACTTCGCGCTGACGGGTCATTCGAGCAGCGGAAGTGGAAGAACATTCGTGTCGGCGAGGTTGTCCGTCTCGAGTCCGATGACTTCATCCCGGCGGATGTTATCTTGCTGTCGAGTTCCGAGCCTGAAGGCCTTTGCTACATCGAGACATCAAATCTTGATGGAGAGACCAATCTCAAAATTAAGCAAGCGAGTCCCCTAACCGCCCAGATGACCTCGCCGCCCTTAGTCACTTCACTGCGTGGCTCGCTCCGTAGTGAACAGCCCAATAACTCCCTGTACACCTACGAAGGCACACTCGACTTGGTATCTGAACAAGGTATCCCGAAGCAAGTTCCACTTGGGCCTGATCAGATTCTACTTCGAGGCGCTCAGTTACGCAATACACCCTGGGCATATGGACTTGTCGTCTTTACCGGCCATGAAACAAAACTTATGCGTAATGCAACGTGAGTATAAGGTTGGATCTACAATACTGCAAAATCTGACCTTCTGCTTAGCGCTGCTCCTATAAAGCGGACAGCTGTAGAACGTCAAGTTAACATAAACATTATTCTTCTCTTCATTTTGCTGCTAGCGTTGTCGATTGGGAGCACGATTGGAAGTAGTATTCGAACGGTAGGTTTCAAATATTTCCCATGCGTACGGCTGTTGACGTGATTGTCTATCAGTGGTTCTTCTCCAGCGCTCAGTGGTACCTGCTTGAAGGAAACACAATATCTGACAGAGGTGCGCCTGACCATTATGCTCAGCCTGCGTTTTGCTTACTCGGTCGATCATTCTAATAGCGAAAGGCTTTATTGAAGGTTCGTGGTAGTTCACGTATTATCAACGGGTCATTCCTAATTTCTATTTTAACAGATATTTTAACATTTATTATTCTTTATAACAACCTAATTCCTATATCGCTTATCGTGACCATGGAAGTGGTCAAGTTCCAGCAAGCGCAGCTGATTAACTCGGACCTCGACATGTATTATCCTGTCACGGATACGCCGGCGTTGTGTCGTACCTCATCGCTTGTTGAGGAGCTTGGGCAGATTGAATACGTATTCTCCGACAAAACTGGCACGCTCACGCGTAACGAGATGGAGTTCCGCTGTTGTTCTATCGCCGGAGTCCCGTACTCAGACTCAGTCGATGATGCCAAGCGCAGTGATTCAGATGAAGAAGGCAAGGAGGGCTGGCGCTCCTTTGACGAACTTCGCGCCGTTCTTCGTTCTAGTGGTGCAGGCAACCCGTTTATTAACGCGGACGAGACAGCCGATAGCGCGCGGGACGCGCAAGTTACGAAGGAGTTTCTTCGGCTGCTTGCAGTTTGCCACACAGTTATTCCAGAAGTGAAAGAAGGAGGAAAGTTGGTATATCAAGCAAGCAGTCCAGATGAGGCGGCATTGGTCGCAGGTGCTGAAGTCCTTGGTTACCAATTTCATGTAAGTTGCCTGTTCCTTATTAATGATGAAACATGCTGACGTCTATATTTGTTAGACTCGTAAACCTAGATCGGTTTTCGTCAACATTGATGTCGTGTCTCGGGAGTTCGAGATCTTGAACGTCTGTGAATTCAACTCAACTCGGAAGCGCATGTCTACGATTGTCCGTACACCAGAAGGCCAGATCAAACTGTATTGCAAGGGTGCAGACACTGTAATTCTTGAGCGACTGGGCAAGAATCAACCATATGTCGAGAAAACGCTTTCTCATCTAGAGGTGCGTTGAATTTAATTTAGATCAATAGGATGAGACTGGTATATGATGTGTCGGTTAGGACTACGCAACGGAAGGGCTGCGCACACTTTGCATCTCGTCAAGGGACATCTCCGAAGCAGAGTATCGCGAGTGGTCAAAAATATATGATCAAGCGGCGGCAACAATAAACGGTCGTGGGGAAGCTCTGGATGCAGCAGCAGAAATCATCGAGAAAGACCTTTTCTTGCTTGGCGCGACTGCCATTGAGGACAAGCTGCAGGAAGGCGTTCCTGACACAATCCACACATTGCAGATGGCCGGTATCAAGGTTTGGGTGCTTACAGGGGACCGACAAGAGACCGCAATTAACATCGGTCTGAGTTGCCGTCTGATCTCTGAATCGATGAACTTGGTGATTGTAAATGAGGAATCCGCACTTGCAACGAAGGAATTCTTGTCTAAACGGCTGAGTGCTATCTCAAATCAGCGGAAGTCGGGCGAACTTGAGGATCTAGCTCTCGTCATTGGTTCGTGTTATGACACTAACTGTATGTAATGTTGCTGAAGACCGGCTAAGACGGCAAAAGCCTTACTTTTGCACTGGAAAAGGATCTCTCAAAGACATTCCTAGAGCTTGCAATTATGTGCAAAGCCGTAATTTGCTGTAAGTACTTCGTTTGTGTACCCTCAGCCGGCCAAACTCAAATTTGTCTTACCATTCTCAGGTCGAGTGTCTCCGCTCCAGAAGGCGCTTGTAGTGAAGCTCGTCAAGAAGAATCAGAAAGCTATACTCTTAGCCATTGGTGACGGTGCGAATGATGTTAGCATGATTCAAGCGGCTCATGTTGGAGTGGGCATTTCGGGTGTTGAGGTATGTGATAATCTAAGCGCGATTAAAATTCTCTTTAATCTATCTCTGCAGGGTTTGCAAGCGGCGAGATCATCAGATGTTGCAATTTCACAATTCCGGTATCTGAAGAAATTGTTACTGGTGCATGGAGCATGGAGTTATCGACGTCTATCAAAGCTCATTCTCTGTAAGTTACTCATTAGCTTCGTGTTGTTGCTTGCTGACTTTTATAATCGAAGATTCTTTCTATAAGAATATTACTTTATACATGACGCAGTTTTGGGTGAGCTTATAATGCCGTTGTGGTCGTAGTCCGACAATGCTCATACACTCCTAGTTCTCTTTCTTCAACAATTTCTCTGGCCAGGTGTCGTTTGAATCATGGACCTTCTCTCTTTATAACGTGCTCTTCACCGTACTCCCGCCCCTAGTCATTGGTATCTTCGATCAGTTCGTTTCTGCACGCGTCCTGGACAGATATCCCCAACTCTACGTTCTTGGTCAGCAGAACACGTTTTTCACGAAGATTGCGTTCTGGCAATGGGTCGCGAATGCGTTCTATCACAGTTTGGTACTCTTTGCATTCTCTATCGTTCTGTTTTGGGGCGATCTGAAGCAAAGCACGGGTCTGGATTGTGGACTCTGGTTTTGGGGAACGACCTTGTATCTTGCAACGTTATTAACCGTGTTGGGAAAGGCTGGACTGGTCTCCGAGTACGTGGTTATTGTATACTATGTCATTCGAAACCTGATTGATCATTGGAAATAGCATCTGGACTAAATACACTGCCGCGGCAATCCCAGGATCCTTCATCTTCACAATGCTTTTCCTTCCGGTCTACGCTGTCGTTACTCCTATTATCGGGTTTTCGCGAGAATACGAGGGGATCGTTCCTAGATTATGGACCGATGCAGTATTCTACTTTATGCTTATTCTTGTCCCCGTGGTCTGCCTTGCTCGCGATTTCGTATGGAAATAGTAAGTCTCTGGCGAATTTTTTAGGATGACGATCAAGTTGTACTTATTACTGTGCAGTTACCGACGGACGTACATGCCGTTGTCGTACCATATCGCCCAAGAGTTGCAGAAATACAACATCCCAGATTATCGACCACGACAAGAACAGTACGCGGCTTCCATGTCTAGGTTTCAGGTCAATATCGCTGACAGTGGTTTTATAGGTTCCAGAAGGCGATCAAGAAAGTACGTGCGGTGCAGCGCATGCGTCGGAATCGCGGTTTTGCTTTCTCTCAGACAGAGGACCCCGCGAAGCAAGATCAAGCCCGCTTGATCCGCGCTTATGATACTTCCAAGTCACATTCACGTCCATCAGGGTACTAAACGTGCACCGCATGTTTGTTTGACGGTCGGGTTCTTTGTTTTTATATGTTTATTCGTTTGCCTTCATTCTTTTGTTTTCTCGTTGAACGCTATTTCTGTTTCTCGTCTCACGGACGGCATACTCATACCCTTCCAATCCTTTGACTATTCCGGATCTTCAATATTCCTTGCATCATACAGGATAAGACCTGAGTAATTACGCTATGATTCATCTGTGGTAGATGTTCTCTGTAACAAGATTATAAATGTTGTCGTGGAAGCAAATTTCGTATCGTACGTACCTTGTTACTGCTGGTACATGGTGCGTTTTTGTGTGGTTTTACGCAAGAATCTTTTTCCCCAGAGAAGTTGTATCCACCAGGGTGGCACAATTGGCACTGCCTTGCTCTACGTCTCAAAAGTAAATGTTTGGGCACGAGTGATTGTTGGTACTTCACCAGACTGCCATCCAAAAGGGGATGCCGATCAAAATGGTCAGCTGCATTCTGGTATCCAAAAGAGGAAGTTTTATGAAAGCACTATAGCAACTTCTGCAATTCACTCGAGACCACATGAGTATCTATTACCCGACACGTATATAAGTTAATGTATTGTGCCCCTAAGCAGTAAAGAGCTCCTCATCACCACTACTAATACACGCAGAGTCCCTCAGTTCAGTTTTCTCCTATCTCCAATCCAGTAACCAAAAATGCTGTTCGCCCGTGCTGCCCGCTTGGTCCCGCGCACAACGCAGCAAGTTCGTGGGTTGCATGTTGACAACACCATCAACAACGTAAGTGGACGTCGTCTACAAGACGACGCCGATTCACACGGTTCTGTCGTACACCAACTCATCGAGTCTCAACACAGAACTTCCCGTTCAAATACGAGAAGAAAAAGACGTTCATCGCAAAGTCGGCTGGGTTCATGGGCTTTGCGTTTGCAGTACCCTTCGCTGCTGTCCAGTTTAAGAAGTGCGTACATCTGCTTGTGTCTCGGGAGACTGAACACCGTTCTTACAATGCCGGTTGCTCCTCATTCTCTAGGACCAAGCAGTGAATGATTTATGCTGATGCATGTTGTCTTGGTTTGGGGATGATGAGGTTACACCGTGTCAGAAAGCTTTAAAGGGCAGACCTGGTGCTTGTCAATTTTGTGCTAAGTAGAAACATCCGGCTGTCGTCCGATGTAATGTACTCTCTGTTTCATACAGTTGATTATTTCGATCAAACACATATTGCGATAGTTGATTGGTAAAAGAAATGTGGAATTGATTTCAATGAATGTACGCGGACGGAAAAACCGAATCTCAGACAAACAGACTGAAATTGTCGGTTGGTTTTAAGCAGAATACCAGGAGTTTAAGGGTTTCGGTTAAACAAACACAACTAAACGGATATAATAGGCGAGAATTATAAGTTGATATATGAATTCCTTCCACAGTCAACGAAGACGAACGATCAATAGGTGGGCGGGAACGGCGAAGGTTGCTTGGTCCAGTGCAGTCCCTCAACAGCGTCCGAATCGCCCTTCTCGAACGGATGATCAAACGTGATACTGTTGATCAGAGCCTCAGCTTTCGCAGAGCGCGGTGTTATACGCGCAGAATAGTCAATAGGTTTAGTGATGAGTCCGGGTATGTAGGTACCGGGCTGCACGACCGGTTTGCCATCTGCATCAAGCGGCCATGAAACGTTGAAGACTGCAAGCGACATTGCGATCGTGAGGAATAGCGTATGATCCGCGAGTTCCTTACCAGGGCAAACTCGACGACCGAATCCAAAAGTGATATTATGCGAATCTGGTTCAGGGTGGTCGCCGAGGAAGCGCTCAGGACGGAACACGTGTGGGTCCTTGTACCTTTCAGGATCGTGCAGGATCTGCCATATGTTCACCAAAATCAAAGCACCCTTCGGGATGTAATGCCCTTCGTACACGCAGTCTTCCGTACCGACGTGTGGAAGACCCATTGGCACAACTTTGCAGTAACGCAGTGTCTCCATAACGAGCGCATTAACATAAGGTAGGTTTTCGCGGTCAGCAAACGTCGGGAGGCGGTCCGGTCCAACGACAGCGTCAATCTCTGCCTGCGCTGCACGCTGAATTTCCGGATATTGCATCATTGTAAGGAAAAATCCATAGGTCGCACCAACAGTGGTGTCTGCGCCACCGCCGTAGATAGCTGCTGCAGACCACTTAATGATGTATTCCTCTTCAGGAGTTGGTGCGTTCTTATGTTCATCGAGAAGCTGCTGGGTGAGTGATGGTCGAGCAACACCACGCGCCATCTGCTGCTTAGTGAAAGCATGAGGCTTCTCAATAAGCGCAGACGCGACATGAGCGAACCTCTCCGCGGTACGCTTGAAGGTCATTCCAGGTAACCAATCCGGGAGAAAACGTACTGGGCAACGATTCGTGAGATGTGAGGAGCCAAGATACTAGTCACTGCAACTCACGGAAAGGAAGCACATCGACTAGCCAAGTACCAGCTTGCGCAGCGAGTGAGAACTGAACCAGAGCTTCTTCACCGAGCTGTACCATCGGATCGGACTTCTCATGTTCGATCTGGTAACCGTGGGAGATTGAGAGAATAAGTGCACCAGTCACACTTGATGTAGATCACCTGTCAGTAAGAAGATTTATCCAGATCGCTTGCAGTAGACTAACTTTCGAATATTCTCTGAGAGATTCGATGGATCACGCATCGTCTTGTAGAGGAAGCGACGGACTTCAGTCTCCTCCTGAACATAATACTTGCGCATTGCTTCATTCGTGCCAATGGTATGGTGTAGCGTCTTTCGAATCATCCGATGTCGCTGGCCATAGCGAAGCAAGGCAAGGCATTGGTCCCATCCAACCCTGAAGGCCAATCAATTGAGGGTTCAGCAACGGTTAAATGTCGAACGTACATAATGCCACCAAATACGAGAATGGGCCTATCAGAGAAAATTCCCGACTTCTTGTCGAGGAGTTCAACTGCAATGCGTAAATCGTTGATAATAATCATGGTCGTTCCCAACATTGTCACCGAACTTATAGGGCCTGGAGAGGTACGTTTATGAATCTTAGCGCTGACAATTATAAGAGATGAATTCCACACCATAGAGTTTCTTGTGCTTCGCCCAATGGATCCATTCCTGCTGGCCTGGCGGGGGAAGGTCCAGTAAATTTCCAATGATCGGCTTGGGCTTCGGTCCAGGCGGAAGAGGAGGGTGATTGGAACGATCCAGGACATAGTGCTTAAGCAGATAAACGCCAACGCATCCGATCAAAACGTCGAGGTAGAGTAAGTTACCCATCGCAGAGACTCATCCAAACCCGACACTGTCGTGATGAGCACAATGGAAGGGAGAAGATGCCGTAGGTCGCTAGGTTGCGGTTTTTGTAGAGTCCGCGTGAGACCTTAGCCGATGTGAATAGTGCTATTCCGCTTGAGATGTTCTGATGGTATTTTCTCCTCCATGTTGATTGCGTTTTTGGACGAGAGTTAAAGCTGTGTCAAAGTGCTTGGATCAGATCCTGCAGCCTGATCAGGGTAAGTTTAGATAAAAGTGTGCAAATTCTAGATTGTAAAGATCCACTAGCTATAGCACGGCATGTGCCGTCGCGCATGGAGGATGAGAGACATTATGAATGGGTTGCGTCCGAATCAGGCCCTAGATGTTGCTCTCTTCACACAAGAAAGAGCCTGATGCTGCAATCGCAATCGAAAGTTTGCAGGTTGACACATAGCCAGAGAACACTCACGTGTTCATTCATTCTGAAAATTTTAGCGATCAATTTTTGCATTACATAAGTTCATAACCTTTTATTTGATTTTCGTTGTCTTCCACACTCACACATGCATAAGATTGGGAACCACGTTGTTAAGGTTGAAACCTGCCTTGTGATATTGCATACATTAAAGGGTTTGTTAGTCGACTGAATGCTTCACGGTAAATGTTGTCTCATCATTATGGGTGGTGTTGCTGAGTTTTCTTATCTGTTGGACTTGAACTCGAGTGGCGGTAACCCATCGGACTGCAACGGGTATTTCTTTCCCGAGCAGGCACAAGGACACCAATCACGAGCTTCATAATTCGAAAAGAGGAACATTCAGTACTTAGTGTTCCAGAGCGAAGTTCGACGGAATCTAATAATCCATTGCATAATAGCCCATCTCAATTCTGTTGCGAGTTGCAAGTTGCGAGGAAGCTCGGCTTTGTAGAGGACCCTGGTAAGGTTGATGCCGAGTTTCCTCACAACTAGGAAGAATTGAGATGATTGAGTTGTGAATTTTGTGTCGATCAGATTTCTTGTGATTTGAGTGGACAAACAAGTAAGGGATACAAGAAACATCATTTAATTTCAAAGTCCGACAACTCACAAGCACTCCAGAGTGCTTGCGAGTTGTTGCGCGTTTGACTACTACTTTAGGCAAGCACGCAACCCGATCCCCATCTTAACCACCCGATTTTCATCTCGGCACTTCGGCATTTTTGGCATATTTCTTACATGCCGTGCACAACTCACAACTCACAAGAGAATTGAGATGGGCTAATGGGTGGAGAACCTCTGGTCAGACCGAGTTAACCGTGCAACGTTGTCGCCCTGCCCTAAAATCACGGCCGCCTGTACTATTATTGAGTGCCTTTTCTGATAATAGTCCATACATATCACCTATTAACCCTGACATGGCGACTCTGTCTACTCCAGTTCCTGATTTACTCCTCTGGGTGCACTGCGAATCTGTGCTCCCTCCTCAATTGGACAGCTTTGCCCTCAGGAGCACCTGTAGATCAAATTCATTTTTCTTCTCGCCACGATGGTTTTCAGGTCGGAACAGAAGATCATAGCCTATCGTCGTCTCTGTTGGAATAATCCCGAGAAATGTCCAAGTACCCAGTGCTCTGCCAAGTCGTTGAGTGCGACGGTCCGCTTTGTTCTCAACTCAGACGCAAGATAGAGTGCACTCCGACTCAGCTAAATGTTTTTCATCGTCTTTCCAAGGCCAGGGTGTTTTATCCCAGTCCCTCAATTCATGATGCCCTTGTGCCTGGGGTGTCTGGGACGTTTTATGTGCTTCATCCGTTCCTAGCGGTAATACTTGCGCTTAGCGTCAGCAGCTTTGACTCACCGGCTTCCAGGAAGAAACAGAGTAGGCACCTATGTCCCCTTCTAATCACTATGCAAAACTGCTCTGGTACCAACGCCACAATGCATGCGGACAGAGAATTCGAATGACGGTGCTTTCAACGTCATGAAGGTTCCTGGGCTTTTATTGGGCACAGATACGACGATTTCATTGGACAAGTTCGTCTTTCTCGAGCCGAATGCGATTTTGTTACAATGTCAGGATTACCGCCTATTTGACGATATTTTCAATGAGGATTCGCTTGATGGTTCGCTTCGATTTAGTGCATATGCTACCCATTATTCTAGCATCCGTGGTGAGCCAATATCAACAATAGCATTCCACGCACGCCTCTCTCCTAAACCTTTTTGCGCAACTCTCAGATAGAGTAGATCCAATTTATCGCTAAACGGTAAGCATAAAATTTCATCCGTCAATGATCGTTGTAGACCGCGCTATACTCCACGAGTTTTGTTGTATGAATATAGGTCTTGCAGATCATACATCAGAATATGATTTGTTCACTGCAAATTCTGAATATCATCCGCGGGGAACGAGGTAAGCCTTTCCTTGCCTTCGGCTCCGTTTGCTACGCTTTTGATTTGCTTCACGATATAAAGTTTAAATAAATGCTCTTGGAGAATTGGGCAGTAGCAATAGCTGCTGCGAGTGTTTTCAACCAACGGAGACAATTTTTTACCTTATGTCAGATGCATTCGATGTACGAAAATTCTGCAATTAGATCATTCCTCTTTCGTACATTGACGATCTTCCAGTTTTCTCCACTCTCGTGGCACACGTTGCTTGGATTCGAGTCAAGTCCGAAGAGCACTACTGAACGTGTGGGGAAAATCCGCGCCATCGCGGGAGTGAAGAAGCGTCTTCTCGACTTTCAGGCGCCCTCGAATCTCTCGCAGTACATCTTCTAGACCTCGTATGCGAACAATTTTAACCCGACGATGAGCTTCCCGCACGGCTTGCCAACTCGCACATTAAAATAACTTCCCCGAGACGCGTACCAACGTTCGAATCATTCACTGATCCTGCTTCTTGGGAAGATTGGAACGTCATCGAGGACCGCGGGTTCCATGGCTGAGCTGATGTACGCGGTCACGTCTCTATTAGAGCTGTGAAATTGCTCTTTTTGTATGCCTGTGGATCTGCATTGCACGTTCGTGCTTCGACATCGGTCGGTGACATTTGCCCTGGGAAGAGACCGCTCGGCCTGATCGACCATTGATGCTGTGAAATGAACTTGAAGCTCCGAGTAAACTTGAGTTGCTTCTTTCACCATCGTAAGAAGGATTACACATCGGAGTTATCCCGTATGTTTCGATTTTTTAAAACATATGTTCGGAAAGCCGCCAATAATCACTTTCCTGTCATTGTAGGCAAGCTCATAAATCTCGAACAGAAACTGTGGATTTCATTGTCGATTCTTCACCAGTGTCAGCCTGTTTGTTTGTTTGTTTTTCAAGGTGTATTGCCTGTTTATTTTCACCCGCAGACCTCAACGGGCCTTTAATTGGCAACGTTGAGTGCGCAGAAGCACCCTTCGGGCCTATATGTCAAAGATCGCACATTACCGCGCTTATGCCGTATGCCCCAGGTTGGACCCGTCCGACCATTTAAGTAATCGATGTGGACAAGGGGATTCCCGGTTTGGATACAACGGATTGAAGAAAATCGTCCAGTAACTGGATAGAAATCGAGTAGGAATACCGTCTACACTCCTGGAATGCGATTCGGAAATCCTAATACCGACTTCTCAGGCCACTGAATGCTGCACTGCCTAGGATTTAAATGAAGAGCGCTGGTCATATGTTCTTGTATGTTCTAGCTCCGCATGGTTCCCTAATTCCGCACATATATTGTCTTGGACCACTAAGGCTCCGAAAGTAGGAGATCATTGGATGGATTATACCACAGCCTCGCACCGAACACTTGGCCCATTCATTGGCGCTCCCGGTCTGGTGTTGCAAAGCTGGACAAACAGTCTTCGTGATGTGCATAAAAGGCGCAGAGACTAGCAGACAACCCCCCAGCAGCTCAGTCCTCTACAGGCCCTTAGCAGCACATCAATCTCGAGAAACTCACACGTACTACTCCTCTGCTAGCGAACATGCAATTCTTCACCAAGGTCGTCGCCGCCGTCGCTCTCGCGACGTTTGTCTCTGCGACTCCAGTCGAGGAGCGCCAGCTCTCAGGCCTCCCTTCTGTCGTCTGTCTTATGGATCCCCTCGCTGGAATCGCTTCCAGTCTGCCGGCCGGCACCAGCATTGTTACGTGCGCTACCGGCGAGACTTGCACCGAACTCGATATCCCAGTTATTGGTAGCCTTCTTCCTATTGGCGTAAGTCGCGTCTCTAAGGGGCTCAAGTAACTTTATGTACTCATTTCAACAGACGTGCGTCGATTCAACCGATTGAACAATTGGTTGGTAGCAGTTCAACACCATTGCGATAATGAGCTGACTGAATGTGGGTCACCAATCTATCACTCCTACTCTGTCAAACCTGATTACTCATTACGCATTTAATTTTGCTGATGGGTCGATATTCACTTCATTTAGGAAGGAGTATTCTGGTCTCTGTACTGCTTTCGAAGACCTGTATCCAGTCTGTTCTCTCCCCCAACCCTGATCTCATCCTGTTGTCTGCACGAGTGTTCTGACTGTTGATGGACAATATGAAACGTGCTTTGCGGCGTCTAACAACTTTTTGTGTTAAGGGTAACTTTAAAGCATAAGAAGTCAATGAGTTTACGATAGTTGGTGTAATGATAGCGCCGAAGTGAGCAAACTTCGAAATTCACGATCGGCGGTAGAGAACAAGGAAACTGAAGATTCTCTCGAAAAGGAGTCGATCTTCCTACCAAAAAAACGCGTTCGACGGTCGTTGTTAGCATTACGGCACTCAGAAATGGAAGACGTCAGAAAAGGCGTGGAAAGATGTAACACGACAGCGGAGCTGAACTATTCCCGCGAAGCCGGACTGCGAGACCTGCAGTATTTTGCATAAGTTGACAAAAACAGAACTTCACATCGAAAAGAAATGAAAACGACAGAACGGTATAAAACGATGGCATTGCGTGCCCTTTGTTCAGCAGCATCCAAAATACTACCATAGCGAACTACACTGTTTACTCCAACCACTACCTCACTAGCACTCATCATGGCAGTTCTCAATAAACTTTTCATCGCCCTCGTTGCCGCTACGATCTCAGCAAACGCAGGGTTAATCCCGACGTCCATCCCGACGTCCATTCCGCTGCCTACTACCCTTCCATCCATCTCAATCCCGGGTATATCAACCTCTATTTCGATCGGTTTGACACTCCCGACGGGTGCGATCCCTCTTGAGGACGCGGGATCCGAGTCGCTTTCTCTGCCAATACCGTTACCGACGTCCATCTCTCTGAGCCTTCCTCTGCCGCTACCAACAGACACGACCATTTCCCTTGACTTGCCACTTCCGACTGGAATCAATCTTTAGCCAGCTTAACTGTCAGGTATGTTTTTCTTCTCGGAGATGCTCCGCTTTCCAATCCAATTGATACAAACATCTGGTTAGAGCGCTGTTCGCCTGTTCTTCACGTTAGGATAGCTTTGTCTGAGTCCGTAATGGCACTTCATTGTAACTTTGATATGGTTCAAATGGAATGTTCAGTCTTGAGTTGAACTCGCAGCGGCAATCGGGAGAATATGGAATCAACGTAGAAGTATAACGGATTTGAGTGCGATGACCGCGGCAGTCTAGGTTGGACTTCAGTGAACTTCAATCTCCGAGAAGAGAGAGAAGAAAGAAGCATCCGAGCATATGCGCGCATGTCTGCACGACACACCGTCATGTGATCTGTTACGCTTGTTGCAACCTTCGTCGTAATTAGGGACTGGTGCGGATAGAGCTTACCGCGGTTTCGCACCGCGGATGAAGATTTCCCACGGATACCACGGATCCCGCAGATTCTGCACATCCGTCGGCTAGCATGTAGGGGAAAAGATACCAACTGTACTCATTCGTTACTTCCCAAGTATTAGCATTCAAAACAAAAAAATACATAAAATTTTTACTATGTCTCAAAACTACACTCCACACTCCTTAAACACTCCTTTTTTACAATCCTACAACATGTCCAGAGTGCCGGTTGGGCATGCTTCTTTTTCTCCCACACTCCCGCAATCACCATCATTACTTACGACGGGAGAAGCACCGGCTGTACATTTATCAGCACCAAAAGTCCGGAAGAGAGTAAAGGAGTTGATCTATGATTTGCCTGATGCCCAAGTTTGGGCATTGACTGATGAGGAGATTCTCGGTAAGTACTATAAATTTCCTGTATACATTATAAAATAATTTAAGTAATTATACAGCCCCATGCTTTGAAAAGTGGAAATCTGGAGCATATGATCACTACGATATCACTGTAAAACGGTTTAATCTTGATGGGTTGAAGAAGATTTCATTTGTGTTCACTTGCCGATATGGAAATCCTAGTCACTCTATCATTATGCGCGAACGGGCAAGAACGAGGGATGGAACAGGCAACCTATTGCAAAAATCAAGAGTATGTGATGTGGAAAGGGGTGTTTATGCTAGTTCCAGATCTTCTGGCAATTCTCTGGCCTATTCTGAGGCTACTCACCGAGCACTCCTTGCCCTCCGATGTGCCAAGTACAATCGGCCTTTCAACTTTGTAAGGGATAAGTACTATTCCCTTGAAGTTGAAATGCTCCGCCCAGGCACCACTCTTCCCTCTCCTGATACTGTCTCTGGGGATATCAAGTCTCTTTATCAAGGCCTATCCATTCAAGTCCGGAATTATTTCAAGGTATTTCTTTTTTATTACTTATTGAATTCGAAAACTTACTCTTTTACTCAGAAATATGAAGGGAAGATTCATTTGGCTATTGATGGATGGACAGCACCCATTGCTACATCATACTTGGGTGTTGTAGTCATTTGGACTGATGGTGGAGTTATGCACCGAGCTATCCTTGAATTCATCCAGTAAGTCTGTCTTCTTTTCAACTGCATGCTCTCTAGGCATGATTCTCCACCATTCTTCACCACCACATGACACCCTGCACGGCCTACGCTCCAGAGGAAGCACAGCCTCTCAAAACAAGTGCCTCCTCAAGTTCCAGTGGTATCACAGTTCACACTCTGTTGCGCACAACTACTTGGCACAATATCATACTCTTTGGTCCGATCATCGCAATCACATCTGCCTTGTGACTATATTCGGCATGTGTGTATACGACTTCCTCAACGCGAACGACTTCCAGCCGTTAACTGTTCGACATGTCGATGTCTTCGTCCAGCGATTCACCCGACAATTGTTGGGAAACCTTTCTCGTGAGTCTGGTCTTGCTAAAACTTCGTCGTATCACTCGTACTAATTTACCTCACAGTCTTGCATGAACTTCGTCTCGTTCATGCAGAAAATGCATAGTTACTGGCACGGATATTCGTCTCATAGACTTTGCGAGTGCTACTTTCGAGGACGAATACCATTCATCCGTCGTTTCAACTAGATGCCACATTGTAGGCCAGGGTTTGTCATGTGGATGAGATGCAATATTACTGGCTTGCATTCTCGTCGAATTCTATACAGGCGTGGCATTTTCCCAAACGCATGACTGACTATTCATTCTAGATTGACACAGCGTCATAGTGGTCTTTATCTCGCAGGGAAATTGGCGGACTGTCTGCAGCGTTATGATCTTCGGGAAAAGGTAACTTATTTTTTTTATTTTTTTATCTCATGTATTTTGCTTCTGACAACGAACGATATCTAGGTACTTGTTCTTACCATGGACAATGCAGGAAATTGCGACACTACAGCAAGCGAACTTGCTAAGATGCTGCCAGCATTTCATGGTGCAAAATCGCGTGGCCGTTGTTTTGCACACATCTTGAATCTTATTGCAAAGGTAAAGGCAGTTCGCTACGCTGTCTATTTACTGCTTACGTCTCATTCTGTAGGCAATACTTTCACTGTTTTTTCGGCCAGTGAAGCGTAAGAAAGCAGTCAAAATTGGTGCAGGAACACGTCGTGCTTGTCTAGAGCGTAATCAGTCTGAAGTAGTCATTAATGCTGGTGATCAATTGACACCTGAAGAAGCTGAAGTCATAGCTTCTGTCTGTGATGATGAGGACGACATTTTTGATGAAAGCCAGTCAGTCCATGACTCACATGTAGCAAATACTGTGCGAGTCAAGGCTATTGAAGCTATGGGTGCTCTAGGAGTTGAAGTCTCAGCTTCTGAGCTTCGGGAGGCAGAAATGGTCATGTACAAGGTGAGCTAACACTTTCCAAGCATAAGTAAGAAGCGTACCTGAAGTACTAATGCCTTCTTATAGATTGCTGGGCTTGCAAAGAGAGTCAATGATACAGCTCATCTGAAGGCCGAATTCGAGATTCTGGTTGATGCAGCTGCTAAGGATCCAAATTCACCAATAACTGGTGAAAAGCGAAGTCTTGACCGGCGTGTTTCAACTAGATGGAACTCAGATCTTGCTTGCCTCGATGCATACTTCCTATTGTACTGTATTATTGAGAAGCTAACTGGTGTTAGAGACCATAAGCTTCAGGGCTTTATTCTCACTGATAATCAACGGCATCTTGCTGAAGAACTTAGGGATATTCTCTTAGTAAGTCTTTCTTTCTGATACAAATACTTTATTAATTTTTTATTAGGTTGTTGAGGGACCAACTCAGCTTTTCTCTCAAGCAGAGGTCCCTCTAATTGCAGAGGTTATACCTATGTTCTTGGTAATTCAACAAGCTCTCAAGAAAGCAAGTGATGATGACAAGTTACTCCCAATTCTTCGGATCTCAGCTTATGCTGGACTCCTTGTCTGTAAGAAGTACTATGCTCTTACAGATGAGTGTGAAGCCTATTATATTGCAATAGGTAAGACTTTACATTCTTTACATAGTCTTTTTTATTAATACATTAATAATACAGTAATGTCTCCGGACAAGAAGCTTAGCTGGTTCATTACAAATGGATTCACTATGGCTGAAGTTCAAGAAATTCGGAAAATGGCTATTACAAGATGGGAAGAATCATACAAGAAGTATCAATGTACCTTTTCTCAAGCAGTAACTCTCCAAAATAACCAAAATATAGTAAGATTTTCTTAACTTTTTATATTCAATTCTAATTTGGTTTTCAAGCGTCGATCTCGTTATATTGTCGAAACTGAGGCTGCAGCTCAAGAAAGGCAACCTATTGATAGTATTCATGTCTATCTTGTAGAGCCAGCAGTCCCATTATCTACTATTCAGGCAGCAGGAGGACTCTTACAATATTGGAATGGAAACAAGACTGGTCGGCCTAGTATAGCTCAGATGGGTCTCGATTTCTGTTCTGCACCAGGTAAGTCCTTTCATATTATATTATTTCCTTTACTATAGTATTATTTATACTAATAAAATTATATAGCTACTTCCGTTGATGCTGAACAAGCATTTTCTCATGGCCGACACCAAATTAATTTTATGCAGCATAACATGTCTTCAAATACATTTGTTGCACAGATGGCAGTAGGTTCTTGGGACAATACTCCTCTATTTTCTAATCTTCAGGATGCATTTAATATTATTGAAGGAAAAATTTCAAGGAATAATAATTTCTAAGGATTTTTTATAATTTTTTCTCGGCACTATAATCATTATTACAGTTTCTTGTAACCAGACAAGGTTTTACTTAATTTATTTTTATTCTTTGTACATTTTTGTTGTTATACCCATCTAATACTTGTATTCAATAGTATATAATTGCTTTATTGTAAAAAAATGGTGTTTTGTATTGAGCAACAGTAAAAGAAAAAAAAAAGTAAAGAAATGCAATGTAAAGAGTCGAACATTGGCAGCGTAACCGCGACATCTGCGGTTACCGTGGGAATTTCAACCGCGGATGGCTCTATCTGCGGTGCAGATTGCGGATTTCTGCGGCGGTCACTGCGCCAGTCCCTAGTCGTAATTCGTAAACTTTCCTTCTCACTTATTGAGTTATACTCCGTCAGAATTCAGTCTCGGTAAGGTAGTCAAGATGAAGGTCGTCTCTTCTGATTTGCCACAGTCTACGCTCTCTCAGGATTCTGCCATTTGTCATGCACCCATCCGTATGTGGGAGCCTCTTCTTGACTGTGCAGTGACGAGTACTTTTGTTAACATATATGGAATGACGCATATAAGCAACGGACGTACCCGAGACATAGCTACATATTATATATACCTACTGAATCAACAGACAATGATGCTAAGGAGAACGAGCCGAGTCCACTATCCCCCCTCTTTGTGTGATCCCTCTAAGCCTCTCACATAACCCCTCTCAACAGGTTATGAGCCTTGCACTCCCTGCCTACACTTTATCTACACTCTACTATGTTTATGCTCTATGCAGCTCTACAGATTGTATGTATACATACAGCATACTAGACACAGAACTTGACACACCTGTCTGAGTATCCTAAACACAAATTGATACACTACAGACACACAATCTACTGTACTACACATGACCCAGACATTATATGATCATTGTCTTAGTGATTATGATTATTGGCCTAGTAATAACTTGGTCTGTGTAGGTAGTGCTGAAACTATAATGAGTATCACTTACTACAACATTTAATCACTAAAATATTCTATAATATTACAAAGATTATGTTATTATAAATAACTGATCATACTATGGACAAATGTTAGAAGGATTGAGAAAGCAAACACTACTCATCTGTTATTAATATTACAATAGCACAAATGATTGACACTGTTAATGAACACACATATAGTATAGTATAAATAAAATAATAACACATATAGTAATATTATGGCCAAACAATTAATGTAAGACATGTCTCAGATATGTTGGACATGTTAGATATAAGATAAAACAAGTTAGTAGATATCCATCTGATATCTAAGACATCCAATATCTACACACTAATACAGCTTATGAAAGTGTACAACTATCTACAGATGAATTAATAATAATAATAATAATAATAAAGTTACAAAGTACATTACAGTAACTATGGTACAGGAACAAGTACACAATTATAGTTAATAAACAAATGACAATACTTTACACCTATAATAGTGTAAACATATAATAATGATGTATAATAATGGCAAACAGTAGAATAATACCTCTACTATTACTACAACAATGTAACAGAACATATTTAATTGTACAGAACATAGATATACTTTAACAAAGTATAAATAAACTTATATTAAAGCTACAAAGCTTATATACAAGTGAAGTACTATGCCAATATGGCTAGTACAACAAACAACAGAAAAACTATGACAGACACACTTATTATAATGATTACAAACAAAAACAATCATAATATAATAAGATTAAATAAATTAATAAAACGTTTAACACATTATCTTGGACAGTATAATATATAAAGAAAAGTGGACACAAGCATATCTATTACATCTTATCAGAGATATGAATAGATGTGCAACTAATGTTGTAACTGTAAACATGCAGAGAGATTTCTTAGTATGTCTGAAATATTACAGACATATTACAAACATTATATTAAAATTTATAAAACAAACAGTACAACATTACAGTGTAATGTTTAAACAAAATGATGTATGTCAAACATTACAAGTTAACTTAAAACATACTATTATATTATAACACATACTAACGAATGTATGAAAGTAAAATAACAAAGTACTAACACTACTTGGTGGATTACAAATACATGAAAGGAAATCAACAATGTACTTATATACTTACACTACTTTTCAATTACTCAAAGAATAACCTTCTCAAATTGAAGGGGAGTAATTGAATAATATACACACTAATGATGAACATTGAATTCTTAATACAGACATATTGACTATGTCACTAAGTGAAATCTGTGATGAATCTGACAAATCTGTTGAACACAAAATACCTTATTAAAGAATATAAAAGTTATACATCACATAACATTTTCAATGCTTATAAAAGTTATTCAAACGGATAATTAATAAATTAATAATAATAAAGCCTAAAAATGGCACATATTCCTAAAGCATTCTTTGTAGCAAATGTGTGAACGTTCACAATGTAAAACTGATGATACAGAAACGTTGATCTTATTGCTGATCCTAAAAAATGATAAGTGATAGAAGTTACAGACAGATATAACAGATCACAAAGGTAAATCATTTGATGCAACACAAAATAATGTTGATTGGAACAAATAATAGAAGTCAACACAATGTATGATTGAACTTCAATGTTAAATAAATAATAATTCCACTACAAAACAAATGCTCATACTTGGCAAATAATATTAATATAATAATCCAATTAACTTAACAATGTTTAATACGAAAATAAATAAAATACAGACAATTATCATGTCATATAATAAAATAATTCATCAATCCAGACTATAGTTCATGGATAAAAGTGATGAATAACAAAAATAATACTTTGGAACATACATAAAACAATAAATAATATATCCATACAATAATACAAATATAATTACAATATAATTTGCAACTACAATCGAACAATACAAAGATAATAACTATACAAACAAGTATGGAGCACATACATATAATCAAATAAAACTATTAAATCAATTCTTGTACAAATGATTAATTTGCCCTCACTGCACAATTAATACAAGTATGAACAGCATTATAACATTATGAAATAAATTGGATAGATACTAATAAGTATATCTATACAATGATTCAAATAAAATAAATAAAACCAATATATAAAACACTTTACCTAGCAAATCAATTAACAAATAAAACGTCAAACGAATACTACAATTGTGCATACTACTAGATTAACTAAAGTATGCTAGGAGACTATTATAGTAAACATAATCCAATATATTACTTATATGCAGATTGTGTTACAATGTACTATTCTTTGCAAAAGAAAAAGCAAAGAACAATAGCCATAATACTAATAAATATTCATGACATTATGATCACAACAATTCACAATAACACTGTTAATAACAAATAATACAAACACACGTTACTAATGATTTACAATGGATAATTATGTTGGCTATTGAAGAAATAATGTAACAGATTGTATAGTTACTCAGGATGCATCAGAAACGATTCATTATAGAATGTAACATTAATATATAAATATAAACAATAATGTAAAGCAAACAAACAAACAATACATTCATAATATAATACATATATGATGCACCTAAACACATAGTAAGCTGCCTGCAGCCAGATATAATATCTATGCAACAAATATATGTTAGTATAAAACCTTATTAATCTTGGAATGAAGCAATCTGGCAAAAACAAATAACATTATTAATATTACAACATACAATCAATGTAAAGCTTCAATCCAAAGACATAAATCAGCTATTACTGAATGCTTAACACATATATGAATGTAGACAAACATGGACAGCAATGATTAAAGAAGGATATCATTACAACACTGGATATACATTTTACTAGCATGATTCATTAGTTTCACAGTAAAGTAAAAAGAAATTACTAGTAATACTCAAGCAAATTTAATAAATAAAACACATGATTTACGATCTTACACAGTACTCATGAGATTCTGCAGGTCTCTGAAGCACATATGATATTAATAACAATTTCGAACGATTTATTGTAAAAACAATACTGTCATTGAACAGTAAACTATGCACAAACTTTGGATTAACTCTGAACAATTTCAATCACATTGAACAGTCTACAAGATGACGAACAATGACTTAATAATATAACAATGAACGAACTACAGAACTAATGACACAACAGTGAACAAAAACTTAATAAATATCTAACAAAGCACAAAGTTAACACACAGTGGACCAAAATATACAATACAAACAATGCATTTATATTATACAAATGATATTATTATATGTGATACACAAGCAAATATAATACAGACACAACATACAATACAGATACAATACTAATAAAAATGTTGGAACGATCTGCAAATCAAACATCTTATAGGTCTGGCCAACTTATAAATGTTTGAAGGGGAGTGGTAGCAGTGCTATAACTACCCCTAAAAATAAAAATAAAAATAACTACAAATCAAATAAACGAATAGTCGCAAAACAAACATATTATTAAACTAATATATGTTTGAAGGGGAGTGTTAACATATATGGAATGACACATATAAGCAACGGACATACCCGAGACATAGCTACATATTATATATACCTACTGAATCAACGGACAATGATGCTAAGGAGAACGAGCCGAGTCCACTATCCCCCCTCTTTGTGTGATCCCTCTAAGCCTCTCACATAACCCCTCTCAACAACTTTCGAATCCACCGGTATTCCAGTAAGCTTACCAAACTCTCACTTAACTACTTCCCACCAAATATTTACGTGTCCTGATTTCTCTCATAACTGCTGACTCGAGTTCTTCAAGGTCCTTACTGTTTCTATCATAAAAATACATGGGTTGACTGCAAAGAACAATCGCCCTAAAGGTGTTAGACATATTGTAGGAAGGTATAATCGCATCGTACATCATTAAGTTTAACTTCGCCCAGCGATACTCTCAGCACAATGCGCGGATAAGTCTCGTCTACCTCAATTTCTCTCCTTCGTATATGAACTGGATCTGTCAGTCCTGGATTTGCATATCCGACTGTGGATGGCATCACCGATGGTGCTTACACCAATCTCATCTTTGAATCTGTAGACGAACTTGTCTCAGTCAACACACGGCCCTCTGCAGCTCTCCGTATGTATCGATTCCGACTCGGAGTTCATGCTTCATGCACCCGCGCTTCTCTTGTCCACGAATCCAGCACCCTTCTATATCGTCCGCCGATTCACTCGGATCTATGCCTTAATAAACGTTGAGTAAGGCTAATACTGCGGCCCAGTCTGGCCGCGTTCATATTGGAGTAACGTTGTGAAACCTAGTATTGTAGCTGCCTGATGGCCTGATGTATGCTGAGTATACACGACAGATAATAATCCATTGTCCGTCCTATTTCGTAATGCAAGCTTATACAATCTAGCATTTTATGCTCAGTCGGAATATGCACAGATTGGAATAGAGTTGGCTTTTTGCCAAGTTGGGCCCAATATTTCGTATCACGTAAAAAAACCAAGCATTTGCTCAAGTACATAAGTCAGTGGTAAACATTAAATGTACAATACCGTAATTGATAATCCACTGCGAGGACAAACACTAATTTTCCATACACCCCAGATGCTAGACAGCGCACGCCTTCAGTGATACGCAGCAGTCCGCATTTACCGGCCGATAGAACAAGTATACATACAACCAGATGCAGTCGTGCTGATATCACATGCAACTTGAATAATAAATCTCTGCTCTACGAAGGTCCAGCTATTATCTCGTTACAAATACCCAGGAAATCGGACTTACAGAATGTATAAATCATCGAGTTTATTGATAACTAGTACCCTCAGCAAATAAGTCCTCCAAAGCCTAGTAACCAGCATATAGCTCAAAACTCGATTTCTACAGAAAATATGCAGTACTCTAGCAAGATCTTTGCCGCTCTCGCCTTAGCGGCGGTCGTCTCTGCAACTCCTGCCGCTGAGGTCCAGAAACGCCTGCTCGAGGGCGTTCTCCCTTCGCAGGTCTGTAATGCTACTTCGAAACCTATCGACCTCAGTCTTCTGCCAGTCGGCACTTCGATGGTGGAGTGCGCAGTGGGTCAGATCTGCAAAGCCATTTCTGGTCTTACAGGGGACTTGGCTACCATTGGACTTGGTGTAAGCTTGCTCCATTCCGACTGTCAGATTCATTTCAAGCTTAACTGGAATACTTTCCGGTAGTCATGTGTCACTGGTAGCCACTAAGTGGTTCTTATGCTGGGCTCTAAGGTATTGTAGGCAGAGCGAATTGAAAGTGGGTTTCTTGTATAACTATTTCATTATCCCGTTATTTACCACTCAAAACAATATCTACTTTTACAGGCAGTTTGGTTCTAACTGATTTTAAAAGGCAATTGTAGTACACGTATTGTTTTAAACCATCATATCCAATCAGCTCTGTAGCAACTTTATAAGGTAGGAGTTCCATCCAACGTTGAATATACAGATACTTGTTAACGGTTGTGGAGTGTGTACAAGAATGATGTAGTTAAAACACGGTAGCATGCACTCAATTGGAAGACTGATCAAATTTTCAAGCGTAGCTGTTAGATAGCTCAGTCGGCCCTGTAAATTTCTACCTTGTAACAAATTTGCATAGTGCTTGCTTAACATTTGACCTCATTGCTCTATTTAGAGCTGTGCAAACTCTCCTGGACATTTTTCGAGGCTCAAATAATCAAGAGAGGTACAAAAGAGATGTAGGTATCCAGCAATGTTGCCTTGATAGAATCGTTTCAATCAGATGGCGTATACCTGTGGCCTGAACGTGTACACATCCTTCGTTTCAAAAGTAGGATATGTCTACGCAACAAGATATGCTCAGCAGTGTATAGTTGAGCCATTTACTACCAATGGCGAAGGACTGGCCAGTAGACCAGTAAGATCAGTGCGTGCTTTCCCAGACGTAGAACCAATTCGTCTTACCTCCAAACTTGAAGCTCTCGCGATATGTCAACGTGTTACGGCATCTATGGAGAAGGTTGCATCGTTCGGGAAGAGAAGAACGCAATCGCCTCCGGGAGGGAAAGATATGAGAACTCCAGACGCAAAGAGAAGCGATCGGACTGAGCAAGTTTTCACGAAGTCAGACAGCACCTTAAGCAGAAGAACTTCACTAAAAGCAGAGGATCTTCCGTTGAAAAACGGAAAAATGAAAAGAAATCCTTGAAGTGTATAAAAGAGCAGCGTTAGTCGACCTTGAGGAGGGTAACTGTCCTAAGCATTAGTGCAACGGCCTCTATCATACCTCTAAATATCCTTGCTCAAGGCTATCATGCTGTCATTCAACAAGCTGTTTGTCGTCCTTGTCATGGTCGCAGCCTCGACGAGTGCAGCCCTTATTCCAACGTCCATCCCGGCACTCTCGACGTCCATCTCACTTGACATACCAATCCCAACAGGGCTGCCGCTTGGTCAAGATGATCTCTCGTCCGTTTCCATCCCATCGGTCTCAGTGCCATCCATCTCGGTGCCGTCCATCCCACTCCCGACCACGCTCCCGACCAGTCTTCCAGTCTCACTCCCGACGTCTCTTCCGATTTCACTCCCGGTTACGGTCCCTAGCCTCTCATCCGTCTCGCTCGAATCGGTCTCGGTGGCATCCATCTCGGTACCCTCCATCTCACTCCCGACCACACTTCCGACCAGTCTTCCGGTCTCACTCCCGACATCTCTTCCGATTTCACTCCCGGTCACGGTCCCAAGTCTCTCGTCCGTCTCAGTGCCATCCATCTCAGTGCCATCCATCTCGGTCCCAACGTCTCTCCCGACCTCACTTCCAATCTCACTCGACGTTCCGACCGCGACTGGCGCCTAAGGATGCTTGCCTGAATAGGACCAAGGAAGAAAGGAAAGTTTAGACCAGTGCGTTCTTCTGAAGTTCTGAGTTCATTTCTTCTATTCCAATTGACACCAGTTTTCTTCACAGGCCGACTTGGAAAGTTCAATGTGTCGTTAAATTTAACTTCTGCTCGGATTTGGTATTTGGGAAATGTTATGTAACTTCGTGGATTGCTCAATTGGGTAGTCAGTGTGGCCTATCTTGTGTGTCTTGAATGTGTTGTCAGTTTTGACTAGGGTTAGAATTACGGAGCCTATTCCAAGAAGAGCGGAACCAGATAACTGAGAAAGATGAGAATGCAAGCCGTAAGAGAAAGTTCGACATAATTCTCCGATGCTTGACCTTCAGTTGGCAGGGATCGCGGCGAAAAGGAAGGAACTTTGAGAAAGAATGACGCGACGCGTAGAAGCCTGCCCTAAATAGTCATGTGAACGAGTCTTCCTCATACCCCAAGCAACAAAAAAGCCATACAAGTTAGGACGATAATTTAATTCCATCTAGCTGTATCAATACCGGATGTCGACTCTTGAATGCTTCTCCTTGACTTTCGGAACGTCACACCGGTGTTTATTGTGTTCAATGCTCAATTCTCAAATGAGCAAGCAGATTGACTCCCGAGTTCCCGAGTTCCGACTAAATAGCTACTTGCGCACTTCTCTTTTCCCTCCCATGAGTTACAGTAACTGCCAATATATCTGAACCTCCCCTTTCTGGATTCACTTCTTCCGCCCTTCATCACCGGAATTTTGTCACTTGTTGTAGTCTCGTGAACCCTGTCACTTCAACTATACTAATAGCAAGTCGGCACAAACACGACGAGTCGGCTTGCAGCCCTTCGGCGCAATACACATTCTTCGGAGCCACAAGTAAAGTAACTTTAGAATCAGAGTCCGATGTTTTGTTTGCCCCGACCTGTGCCTTCCGTCCGACATCCATGGCGTGCCCTGAGATTCTGTGGACCTATCGTCAGCATCTCGAGGAGGATTAGACTCATTAGAGTCCCCCTATAATAAGACTCTGCACAGCGTGCTATATCTGTGCACATCGGCTAGATCGGTTGAACCGACTTCACTTTCAAGGGAATGGACTCCCCACTAGCCGCCACGCACGAGCGGCCGCTGCCCTTCTGAGTTATTAGCTTCTCAGCTGTAAGGGAGGTTAGCTCTCAAGTGATTCCGATCCTCTCCGCGCGTGCGTATATGCTATGTGCTCATGAACCTGACGGACCGTTCACGCCGCCGAAAGGTATGAAGCTGGGAGAAGGTATCCTGTGTATTTTCTGCATCTGGTAGGAAGAATGCAAGTATCCGGTTCGTTGACTGTAAGAATCCTAGACGATTAGCACGACACTAAAACACCACATGGATATTGCACGTTTTGTAATTTTACTTTCGACTGTATTGTAATTGGATGTGGCGAAGGGAAATGCGACTCTCTGATTGATGTCATCCGCGGACGGCCGCTTCCGGCAATTTCCTCATGATTACTCGCAGCCAAGCTCAGCGTCCTTTCTGCCTTCTGACCACCACCACCGTCCCCAAACCCTCTCTCAGCTTTCTTCAAATTTTATTCAATAGCTATGGGACTGCTTGATATCGTTCCTGTGCGTACCACCATTTCGTGTCGCCACGCGTGACATGCATATATTGACCCTTCAAAAATACCTCGGACAGGCGGGTGTAGTTACAGGCGATAATGTTCGCAAGGTCTTTGAGTATGCTCGAGAAAACAAAGTGAGCATAGCGACTCTTTTTTCATTATAACGAGCTGACCGTAAATCTAGTTTGCGATTCCTGTGAGTTCTTTTGGGGTTCATGTTTTGTTGGGGAAGTGAATAACCCAGGATGCGTTTTCTTGCGGACTTATCGTAGGCTATTGTAAGTGGCACTTATCCTCATGTAGACCCATGTAAACTAAGAAACCGGCAGAATGTAACCTCGTCATCGACCGCAAACGCCGCTATCGAGGCTGCTCGGTATATCCGGTCAAGTTTTCTCCCGTATTTCATGAAAAATTGACGCATATATTCAGTGACATCAAAGCGCCGATCATCCTACAAGTCTCACAGGGGGGCTCCGCCTACTTCGCAGGCAAGGGTCTCTCCAACGACAAACAACAAGCTTCTATCACCGGTTCTATTGCTGCTGCGCACCACATCCGTACCGTCGCTAAAGCATACGGAGTGTAAGCTCCCAACACCGCCTCATCGCATCTTCCCCTCAAAGTCCACTAACTAGTCCTTTTCACTTTTCTGCACTATTTTAGCCCCGTTATCCTGCACTCGGATCACTGCGCCAAGAAGTTGCTTGAATGGTTCGATGGCATGCTCGAAGCGGACAAGGCATATTTCGCGCAGCACGGTGAGCCGCTTTTCAGCTCTCACATGCTCGACTTGTCCGAGGAGCCGAAGGAGGAGAACATCGCAACTTGCGTAAAATACTTCACCGAAATGGCTAAGGTCAACCTCTGGCTCGAGATGGAAATAGGTATTACCGGTGGTGAGGAGGATGGGGTTGACAATACTGGTGTTGACAACTCCTCCCTCTACACACAGCCAGAGGATGTATACGACATTTTCGTTGCACTTTCTAAGATTAGCCCCAACTTCTCCATCGCCGCCGCCTTTGGGAACGTCCACGGCGTGTACAAACCCGGAAATGTTCGTCTGCACCCCGAACTCCTCGGCAAGCACCAAGAGTACGCAGCAAAACAAATCGGCGGCAAGAACCCTAAACCGCTCTTCCTCGTCTTCCACGGCGGGTCGGGTTCGTCAAAGGAAGAGATCAAGACTGCGGTAGATAATGGTGTAGTGAAAATGAACGTTGATACTGATACGCAGTGGGCATACCTCATCGGAATCCGGGACTTTATCCAGAGCAAGAGCGGTTACCTCCAATCCCAAGTCGGCAACCCCGAAGGCCCTGACAAACCTAACAAAAAGGTGCGAAGTATTTCTCACTACATGCCTTCTTATGCTCAATATCATGCCTCCCTCACAGTATTACGATCCGCGTAACTGGGTACGTGAGGGTGAAAAGACTCTCACTGCTCGCGTGAAGGAAGCATGTGCAGACCTTGGAAACACAAGTAAGCTAACAAAGCGAAGTCGTCATTCTGCTCAGACCGCTAAACGTGTTCATTTTCTGCAGATCGCTTGTAAAGCAGCTAGTTCGCGCGTACAACGATTCATTAATCCGGGACAGTGTATATGGATCAGGGCGGAGGTTAAATGAAAATATAAGTAGCATTAGGCCAATACATGTGTATAATATGCTCTCATTTCTTCGAGTAAGCAATGCAATACATATGTCTACATTTACAATTGCGTTGAAGGATGACAGACACATATCACTTGCTAGAGCGATACCATTTTGAAAAAAACTTCACGTAGCCTGCTTCCATCATGTTAGTTGTTACAGACTTACAGACCATACCATACTATACTGTACCAATTGTTTTCACACTTGCCTCCACTCTCAACGATCTTTCATACTTATCTCTGCTGCATCAACAGGAGCATCACTCTTATACAATTTTACTGTCTCCTCAAAAATCAACTTTCAGAACAGAATAAGAGTCAAGACACTGGGTGTGTGCTTCTACCACATCACAAAATGTGAAAAAATCTTGTATACCCTTCTAGATATGGTAAGGTAGATTAAGTATTGGTAAACTAAACAATTAAATATAAATACATACATGTTAGTAGTATACTTATTTTAAAATTACAATATAGGGACAGAATTCTTATTTGAATATAATCTTATGTAATTATTTGATATAAATACAATGTCATACAAGAGTTGGACAAGAATTACAAAACAAATACAAGAGTCAGACAAGGATTACAAAACAAATACAAGATTAACCAAGTATTCTAATAACATTAGAAGTCATTACAAGTAAGTGGAAATTATCATAACTACTAATATTGTTCTTGATTTCTTAAATACTTGGAAGTTTTTTCTGCCTAGCAAGATAAACGTCAGAAAATCGACAAGTCCATTTTCCCACCAACTAAAGTGATCACGTGTGTGTTGGTTTTTACTTATCTCGTTTCACTTTGCCTTCTGCTTTTCTCTCTCTCAACATCTCTTGCTTTCTTCCTGCCATCTCTCTCCTCTCTCTCACGACTAGCTTCCACTGCAGAGTCTGCCGTTGCAAGAACAACAATATTTGCTGCCGTGTCCAACACGACCTGCTGCTCTACTGAACAACTGCATTACATTGACCACGTCCAAAGACTCCCGCCATGGGTCACTGCAATCTCCTTGTCCCTCTCCATCCGCTAGCCTATTTCCATCGTCCCGTTTCTCTATCCCCCGTGCTATTTTCTCGCGCAATTCAGTTCGCCATGCTGACTCTATTTTCTCTCGCGGGCGCTGGTAGCACGAGCGCAACCGCTCAGTGACTTTTCTCAAGGCGAGTTGTGTTCTCAGTGTTTTTGCGATGCGTTGTGCGGGAGCTGCAGTGCTAGTGTGACGCATTGACTGAGTGGCGCTGCTGTGCTGCTGTGCGCTCGCTATAATTATTTCGACGGAGGCTAACGCCTATTTATTTTTTATATCTCCTTCGCTGTCGGCTGTCGGCTGTCGGTAACCACTCTGTGTGCTGTGCTGCGCTGTCTGTCTGTTGCATGTTCTTGGCTGGCGCGTCGAAATTGCCCATGGCGTGCAGCGGAAGAACGGGCTATTCAAGAAGGCATATGAGCTGGGAATGTTGTGTTCTGTGGACGTAGCAGTGATCATCTTCGGTGCGTTCAAGGCCGTTCTGTCGCGCATCTTGCGTCCCTGTTCTCACACACCTGCCTGCTCTATTTTTGGAACACTATCTTCCTGCTCGATGTCAACGGCGGCATGTCGATCCCTTCTCGTCTGACGCGCCTGACCGCCCCGGGG
>NW_006760386.1:8696901-8724688 GCF_000271605.1 Fomitiporia mediterranea MF3/22
TAAGCATCCAGCTGACTTTAGCAAGCAACCAGATGATGGTGCTCATGATGACGACGACGACAATGATGAAGGGCCGAGGCCCTCAGGTTCTGGAGGCACTTCTTCAGCCAGACAGCCTAGTGGATCTTCTGGAGGAACTATGGGAGGCAATGTGGGTATGAGTGGAAGAAATAAGAGTGGTACAGGATTTAATAGTAGTTCTAGTAAATACTTTCGCCTGTAATTATTTACTCAAGTATAATATATTTGTTTTCTAATTCAATAATGATAAAAAAGAATGATTATTGTATGAAGCATTTATTGTTTGAGCAACTCTGGTAAGAGCTTGTATTCTCACTCAAGTCTTGTATACTCATGCAAGTCTTGTATACTCTGACAATTTATAAAAGTATTGTAAATTTTAGAAGTCTTACAGACCTTCTAAAGATATGTCTTAGCAGCAGATGCCAATGTAATGATCATTGACAGACTTCTATATCTTTTATATATTATAGTTATTAGAATGACATACAATGTATTGTCAGACCACATCTAGTTTTGTGATGCACGTGACGACTATTCCTTACACTTCCTTATCTAATCTAATCTAATCCAATCTAATCTAAGGACTCATTACATAAGTACTTTCCCTTCTGTGCTCGTCTTCACTCGAAAACTTGACAATCTTTTTATGCCACTTTCTGCTGCATCAGCAGGACCTTGCTTTTGAACAATTCAGGTGCTTCTTCAAGACCATCTGGCGGAATATTAATATACACGGGGTCTTTCTCGTCAAGGAATTCAGTACACATTCTATCTAACACTGACGTATTTGATCTAAGACCACCAGCAAGTCTGAGATCAAATGCATTCGTCAACATTTTCTGGTGTTTTTCATTTTTCCTAGACATAGGCTGATACATTAGACCAGAGTGAAACTCAAGTCGGACTATATAAAGACGTGTTTCAAGATATTCTGCCTTTCCCATCATAACCTACGACTACACCCTTGCACTATATCTTTTCACCCCCCGAAGCATTTTGATTCTTAACAAGATGTCTAGAGCCCAGTCTTTCGTTCGTATCCTTTTTTATGTCTGGTACTAAAGCAGGATATACTAATCCATGCATCAGGGTGCAAACGGACATGCAGGCGCGTCCTCACATGCACGACCTTCCAACGAGCGCAGGCGCTCGATTATCGATGCCCCCACCAGCTGGGAGGCGTATTTGCAACGCGGCAGTGCATTCCCTCTCTACGATCAGTCAGGAAGTGCCGAGAACGCATACACAGGTGGATCCTCACCTTGGAGCCACGAGAGCCTGTTCGAAGACGATGCAGATCTGAGCTCCTCTTGTTCGACAGGGCCTGTCTTTATGCAGCTTCGTCGTCAGGCAGCGTCTGATGACTCAGGATCCTCTCTTTTCGAGCTCGTCGAGATAGAGACGATCCCTACACCCGAGTTGCCGAACTTTTCACCACAACATATCGGCCCCCAAGCACTCAGAACGCGTGTTACTCGTCCCTTCCTTGTACCTCGGAGCGGACGCATACATCGTACTCCATACAGAGCACCCAGTGGAGTGGGCCTCGGTCTGTTTAACGTGCCCGCGCTCGCATTTATACATGCTGGTACCATTTCGGCAGCGTCGCCGCCGCCGTCTCCGCCTGCTGCAGCGATGACGAGCACTCTCCCCTCTGGACAAAGGAGGGAAACGAGAGCGCAACGTCCTTTACTTCGTCGCCTTCCTGTAGCCGTCGCGGAACTCGTGGAGGCGGGCAAACGCTCCTACAACCATGCCAGGCCTGGCTGCAAGGAGGCGAAGTGGCCAGCGAGCAAGAGTGCACCACAGGGTGTTGACCTCGGGATGACTAATGCCTCGCAGCTGTCGAGCCTCCATCCGAGAAGTGTGGAGTGTAGATCCACTCGTGAGACGCTAGAGCCGACACGTTCGATCTCGTTCCTTAACTGGCTCAAGGGCAAGATTGCTGTTCTTCGTCTCTGTGGTGCCAGGGATCCGTGAGGATGCCGCCGGGCTTGTGTGGGACACAAGCATGGGAGGAGGGGGATCCGGTACACAGGACGTACTGGAATGGGCTGAGGTAGTCGGTTGGTCCAATGTCTTTTTAATCTCGTTCTCTCTTACCCATCCTTTATCCGTGTATAGGCGCGATGCAACGTCAAGGAGGTAATATGCATTCCTCGTCATTGGGTGACTTCCGAGTATTGACATATAGGTCGGATAATCTTGGCAGGATGTTATCGCTGAAGACGAGCTGGTTTCCCTTGCTGTTGTGTGCAGAATAAGCTGATGCCTTTTTCTTGATCTTTTTTACAGGTACTCGGGGGACGCGATTGTCGAGGAGGAGTTGGCTCCTCTCTTCTTGACGTTGTGCCCCTCGGGACGAACGGCGGGATGTGATCTTCGAGAAGGAGCTGGCTTCTCTCTTCTTGTTGATTGCGTCCCCAAGGCGAGCGAGCGGGATGCAATCTACAGAGAGCTGGCCCTCTTTGTTTTTTTTTTGTATCCCCAGTAGCGACGCGAGAGGACGGGTCATTCCCCTTCTCAAGCAAAAAATAGGTCCCATAAAAGGTTGCATGCACATGTATGTCAACTGCACGGGTGGCTCCCGTGCCCACTCCGCCCTTACCTAAAGGGTTGGGACCTACTCACATAACGTAACGGCTTTTGACAGAGTAACTCAGTGAGAGTCTGGATCGTGATTGATCTACCGCTTTGTCAACTGCTCGTTGCTTGTGTGAGGGGTGGGGTGGAGTGGAGGAGAAATTGCGGATTAAATCCGGCTTTCTATCTTCCACTCCTCCCTGTTGTTTTTGCCATTCTCTCTCTCCCCCCATTTTGTTATACTAATGTTCCCTAGTTTCCCGTGCTTGTTTGAGCGCTCAACATACTGGTCTCAGTATGACGAGCCTACTGAGCCAAAGGTTGTTCTGTTGTCCCAACGTCTGCCTTTCTTTTGTCTGTCGAACTCTACGCTAATGGCAACATCTTCCCTTATTTAGAGCGTCCTCGTCCTCGCGTAGTTGTTGTCGCCACCACCAGCAGTAATATTGTTGACTTCTCCCACTAGCAGGGCGGATTACAGTCCAAATCCCTACACGAACGACCTATTCAACGAGCGAATGATGTGCAGATCGTGCTTTTTACTTTCATCTCCTCCGCCCTTGGGTCCTCGGGTCAGAGTCTGGACTCCTCTCTTCTTTCATTCGCTTACGCGTTGACATGTAGCAATACTTGTATTCTTCTTCATTCTTCTCCACGCACTCACTCCTACTCGCTCGCTCATCTTCGCTTTGCCTTGCAACATCTTTGTTTTGTTTTCTCTGCACGTGTGTTTTGCATCATGTATCAATACGTTCAGTCTCGTTCTCTTCTCTTTTGTTTTGTTTCTGTCCTGTTTTGTTCTACGTATGTTCACGCTCCTTTCGTCTTATCTCTATGCACACAAAGCTGTTCCTCATAACAACGACTTTGCATCGCATACCAAGAAATAATCTTCGTTTCCTATCCTATCCCCACCGTTCCCATTTCAAACATTCTCCAACCGCCTACGCCCTAACAAACCCGCCGCGACCGGACTCCCATCAACATCCTCCCTCACACCCTCACACTTAAAAAAGGAGGTGCTTATATGCAGTAAGAAAGTGCTGATCGGCAATTGGATAGTACAAGGTACGGCATACCGCATCTTGTACTGTATCCAATTGCACACATTTTGCTTCCTGCTGTATAGCTATAGGGTACATGGTGACGGATGCAGCCTGGCTTATGCGAGACACAGGTATGGAGGACAGGGATCCAGGACGTAGGACGTACCCGAGTGGGCTGAGGGCCTGAGGATTCAGTTTGTCCAACGTACTTTTATCTCGTTCTCTCTTATCGGCACTTACTCCGTCTATAGGCGCAACTCAGTCAGCAAGAAGGACATTTGGAAGTTGTATTCCCCAGGATCAACACAAGTCGGAGGATATCGGCAGGATACAACGTCACAGAGGTAATAAACATTCCTCATTGTTGAGTGACTTCCGAGTATTGATACGGGTCAGATAACTTTGACAGGATGGTTCGCTGAGGGCGGGCTGGTTTCCCTTTATGTCGGGCCTCGTGGTCGAGCAGCAGGCTGTGATCGTCTGGAAGGAGCTTGGTTCCTTTTCCTCTGTCGTCTCTTCCACGTACGAGTGGCAAGATGCAAACTTTGAAGGTGAGCTGGTCGCCTTCTTTGTCAGTTATGCCCCCCGAGACCAATAGTACTAACACACGTTACACTCTTCGAGGAGGAGGAGCTGATCCCCCTATTTGTTCGCTGCTCCCCCCAGACACGCAGCAGGCTACAATCGTCCAAGAGGAGCTGGCTGCCCTACTTGTCAACTGTGTCTCTGATGCAAGCAGTAGGATATAACTCACAAAGAGAAGTTAGTTCACCCTGGCCCGCCCTTTTTGGTCTATTGTATCCCCAGGATCAATGCAAGTGAACAAGACATACTTATTCGGTCCGAGAAGCATGTTACAGTGATACTGTGAGTAGATTGTTCAGTTGGCTCAAAGTATTCCCTTCTTTTTGTCTATCAATCAATCTTTATACTAATTTTACTGTCTTCCTGTTAAGACCACAATATTAAGTATCATATTTGGACGATTTGGCAAAGGTAGCAGACACACTAACTTACATGCAGATGCATACAGGCATCACTCACATGACTGCTTATTACACAAAGTAGTACATGTACTATAGTATAAAAGTAAGGGCATTGTGCCCTGTAATAATGATTGATTATTATGAGAGTCTCCTGTGTCTAGTGTAAACTCCCTACTGTTTGTTTAACAGGTTATGAGCCTTGGCCCTTGAATGTCAGGCTCAGGGGATCCATCTCAGTGTTAAACTTGTTCTCAACAATGTAATCAGCTGATACAACCTACATTGTATAGTAGTACTGTTTCTCCTACACAATAAGCCCCTTCACTCTTGACTCAAACTCTATCAAATCCTACTCCTCCTCCATTACACACTCCTCTATCAAACATACAGTCTAGTAGTACTAGAGCTAACATGTTGAACAAAAAACTCATACTAGCAGGTAACCTCAACCTGGCTGTGTTAGAACTGTAGGATTGGACCTATTTCATTTTCTTTATATCTCTGTCAGTTTTGCAAAAAACCAACATTACTACTGGATTTTCATGATCCTTAACATCTCATCTATTGTTCTACAAAGTTTCATAGAGATTGTCTTAGTATTGAGCACAGGAGAGAGCTACAGAGACACAAGGTAGTGTATACAATTATGATACAGTCAATCCATTTCTTGTCTAATATAGTAACTCACACCTCTTTTGTACAATAGCCTCTTAGCCTATATTCTCTAATGTACAATGCTCTGTTAATTCTTCCTAGCCTCTAATGTGCCTGTTAGCTTTGTGATATTTGTCCTTATTATTTCTTTAATCTTATTCCCAAGTTTCATTCCTCACTTTACTCTTGTTATTTAGTTATTATAAAAAGTAGTTTATAAATATAGTAGTTCCTTAGTTTTTTGACTCTTCTTGTATTCCTACTTGTTCTCTTAGTATAAATCCTAGCTGGTAGCTTTGGGAATATAGTTGGATTAAGGGCTGCAGGTCTACATTCACAGTTTGAGAGTACTATCAACCTAGAGAACACATCTCCTCTAAATAAGAGTCAAAAAACTAATCTCTACCTTAATACTACTCTTAGTCCAAGCTACTACTTAATTAATATCCTCTTAGTCTGAGCTACTACTCAACTATCCTCTCTATCTAATCCTACTCTACTTCAAGTCTGAACTACTGTTTGATTTACTCTATACATAGTTAGAGCTACTACTTGACTTTCCCTAACTTAAGCTACTATTCAGTTACTCCTCCTGTTCAATCTGTCTAATCTGCCCAATCTGAGCCACTACTTGATTAGTTTACTTAATCTGAGCTACTACTTGTTTGAGTATTCCTTACTTCCTTTATAAACATACTTTTTACTTTCTTAAAGAACTATTAAACTAATTTACTATTCTATTAATTCTATATTATCTCTCACTCATTTGTTACTTCATTTTCTATTATTTTATACTCTACTCTTAAGGTTGAATCACTACCATCCTTTACTCTCTTTCACTCTTTTGAGTTTGTGTGTTGTCTTTACAATTTACATAGCTACACTCTTTTCTAAACACTTTTTAACTTACTACTTGTAAAGCTTAATCTCTAGCCTTTGTTTACTAGTTAACTAGAGTCTCTCTTAAGTAGTAATGTCTTTAGGGACCTTACAGTCTGAAAGTCCAGTATTGTCTTACAGTTATTTAGTGTTATTAGATAAGGGTCACTAGATTGTACTTAGAATAGAGTGTATATAAGTAGTTTAAGAGTTTAAAACTGAAAGATCAAAGTTGCCTAGGTAGTAAACTAGTTAAAGGAACTGTCTCTAAGACTTAAACATTGTTTATAGTTATTCATACTAGCCTTTAATAAAGACTCAAACATTTTAGAGCTTGCTCAAGTATTTGAAAGAGTATTCAGTACTTTAGAAGTTGATTTAATAGAGTTAGTCTTAGGAACAATATTAAATCCTTTAGGAAATTCTCTTACACTCTCTTACAAGTTTGTACAGTCCTAGTAAAGTGTATATATATACTTAGACATAGATTTAGTCTCTCAATTGATTACAGAAGCTACCAGTCAAGCTGTTACTATAGTAATACACTATACTTCTACTAGAAACCTAGGAAAGATTACTACTACTCTCAGAGAGTACAAAGGAGGTAAGGATTATTAGGACTTTAAAAGAGAATGTTTACTATATATTCTAACTAATGAAAGAGCCTTCTATAACAGTAAAAAGAAGATACTCTTTATACTTTCTTATCTAAAGGAAGAGACAGTTACTATATAGGTAGAAAACTAGGTTACTCAAAACACAGATACTAAGAGTAAAATCCTTTGTACATAATTATTCTAAGAGTTTATAAAGTAATTAGGACAATTATTTAATAACCTTAGTAAGAAAGAAACTGTAATCCAGAAGCTCAAGCAACTCAAGCAAGGAAATTACTCTACAAATGTCTTTTTTCAACAGTTTAAGATTCTTAAGACTAAAGTTAGACTGAGTAGTAAAGTGTATAACTCTATATTAATTAATTTACTTTAGTATACTCTTAATCCTAAAGTACTTTATTAGTTAATACACTTATTACTAGTTCTAAGTACTTATAATAAATAGAAAAAGTATGTAATTCAGATTAACAATAATAAAACTTGACTCAGAGAGACTCTTACACACAGGGGACTCTTTAGTAGTTAATCTGACAATTGTCTACACTTTAATCTTCCTAACAAGGTTCACAACTCTTCTCACTCTAATTCTTCTGTATATTTTAAAGCCCTAAATGTGTAGACAAATCCTTAACCAACCTTACATCCTTTCAAGTCAACTCCTAATAGAAAAACATTCTTAGGAGCTAGAGAACTAATAAACATCTTAATTAACAATACTAAGAAAAATCAAGCTTGTTACATTTGTAGAGAAATTAGTCACTTTATTAGAGTTTGTCCTTCTTAGTATTAAAGAGTTAGAATGATTCTCAGAACTATAAGACTTAAGGAAAGGTGTACTTTTGTAGAGGTAATACAGGAATTAAAGGAAGGGAACTTTATAGATGAAGAATCAGAAGAGGAACAGATTGAGGAAGAGGAGTCTTTTGTCAATCCTTAAGTATAAACACTGTATTATCTAAGGAAGAGTTAGAACAGAGTTATTGTTATGTAAATAGTTGATACTAAACATTTGAATCAAATATAGATGACTGTTATTTAAACTATAACACTCTAAACAGTAAAGACTCTTATTTCTTTAATAAACCTATTAATTCTAAAGTCTGTAAAGAGGTAGAAGGTGTAGGAAAGGTTTTAGATATTCCTTATAAACTTGTAAACTCAGTTTCTTCTAGAGAAGCTTTGTACATTCACTCTAGTACTGTAAGGCAACTAAATATGTTCTTAACAATCAAAACAGATTATAGACTCATTAATGTACATACTCTAATTGATTCAGAGTATACTAAATTATATATAAATGTAGGTTTTGTTAAGAACAACAAGTTAACAATATATTCTTTTAAGAATCCCTTCCTAGTCTTTAATACTAATAGTACAAGTAATAATGAAGGTCTTCTAAAGAACTATGTTAAAGTAGAACTCTCTGTTAAAGCACATACAGAGACAATTTGTCTAACAGTCACTATATTAGTATTAAGTAATATCTTTCTAGAATATGATTGGTTAAACAAGTATAATCTGGAAATTAATTAGGGACAAAGTATTATGTCCTTTACTAAATGTCTAGCTAGTTGTTCTATGTTCTTAGATGAACTAGAGATGTATTCAAATGTCTTAGAGTACTTAAGAAGAATTAATAATAATCCTACCCTAGTTTTTACAATCCCTCCTTATCTTAAAGTGTATTTAGTAAAGAATCCTTTAAGTAATTACTAGAGTATCAATCTTAGAACCATACTATTAATCTAAAGCTAGATTTTTAAGGTTATAGATTGTATAGTGTATTCTCTAACTCTTAAAGAACAAGATACACTTAAGGATTTTATTTCTGAGAATCTAGCTTTTTTTTTCTTCTAGCTTTAGAAAGGATTCAATATTCAAAGTCCTTCATAGTATTGTCTTTCTTCTTTATTAAGAAGGAGGATGGATCTTTGAGACTGATCTAAGATTATAGAAAGCTTAATAAAGGTACTATTAAGAATAAGTACTCTCTACCTTTAATTCAAGAGCTTCTGGATAAGGTCAAAGATTCTAAGTACTTCACAAAGCTTGATATGTGTTAAGAATACTATAATATTTGAATCCAGGAGGGTGATGAGTAGAAGACAGCTTTCAGAACAAATCTAGAATTGTTTAAGCTTACAGTTATGTTCTTTAGTCTCACAAATACTCTTACTATATTCTAGAGCTTTATAAACAATATCTTTAGTGAATTAATTAATGAGGGATCAGTTGTTGTCTATCTAGACAATATCCTCATCTATTCTAAAGATATTAAAGAGTATAGACACTTAGTTCAAAGGGTTTTTACAATTCTGTAAGAGAATCACTTGTTCCTTAAGCTCTAAAAGTGTGAATTTGAGAGATCTACTACTAAGTATCTTAGACACATTATTAGGAACAATAAGATTCAAATACACCTGAAAAAAGTAAAGTCTATTAATAAATGGCTAGAACTAAAGAACTTAAAGTAATTACAATAGTTTACTAGTTTCTACAACTAGTATTAGAGATTCATTAAGGACTATAGCAAAATAGCTTGTCTACTCACTAAACTAACTAGGAAGGTTTTATTTACTTAGGGAAATAAGTAAAGAGAGGTTATAGAAGAGCTTAAGAGACAATTAAGCTTACAGTCTGTTCTTACAATTCTAAATAAGTATGATCTCTTTAGAGTAGAAGCTAATTCATCTAATTACACACTTGGAGCAGTCCTTTCTCAAAAGCAAAATAGTATATAGTGTTCTATAGTATTCAGATCTTAATCTCCAAACCCTGTAAAGTAAAATTATAAGATCTATAATAAAGAAATACTTACTATTGTTAAAGCTATTAAGGACTAATACTAGTACTTGTTAGGAGTAAGACAAACCTTTAAAGTATAGTCTGACTATACTAATTTAACATACTTTAAGGCTCTCTACAAGTTAAACTACAGACAGGCTTGTTAGAGAACAGAACTAGTAGACTATAACTTTGTTTTAATATATAAACCTAGGAAAATGCTTACAAAAGCAGATACACTGTCTAGAAGTTCTTAATTTAATAAGAGAGAGTATGATAACAAAGATGTTACCTTTATTAAGAACTCCTGGTTAAGAGGAATAATGTATATAAACAGTAAAGTTATTCTGTAAAAGATTCAGAATGCTTAACAGGAATTATTAGACAAAAGAGAGGAGTACCTAGCTAGTATACTTATTAGAGATAACTATATATATAGGAATTCAAAGATATATGTTCTCTTAGACCTTGTACTAATAGTTCTGAAGGAATATTATGATTCCCTACTTGTAGAATATTTAGAGTATAAGAAAATGCTTGAAATGATCTAGAGAGAGTTCTAGTAGTTACAGATGAGGACAGACACTAAGAAGTATGTTTCAGACTATAATAAATGTTAAAGAACAAAATCCCTACACACTATAAGACAAAAGGTACTACATTCTTATAATACACTTGTTAAACCTTAGTAGGTAATATCTATCAATTTAATTAGTAAATTGTCTGAGTCTAAGGGATTTAACACTATTTGTGTTATTATAGATTGTTTCTCTAAGCAAATACATACTCTTCTAACTACTACAAAGGTTATAGCTGAAGGAATAGTTAGACTGTACAGGAATTAAGTCTTTAGACTCTATAAATTACTTAGAAAGATTATACATGATAGTGTTAGGACTGTAAGGAAATAAGTACTCATTTTACAATGTGGCCAATCCATTTCTCACCTAATATAGTAACTTGTACCTCTTTTGTACTCTCTATAGTAACTTGTGCCTCTTTTATACAATAGCCTCTTAGTCTATATTCTCTAATGTATAATACTCTGTTAATTCTTCCTGGCCTCTAATATGCCTGTTAGCTTTGTAATATTTGTTCTTATTATTTCTTTAATCTTATTCTCAAGTTTCATTCCTTACTTTACTCTTGTTATTTAGTTATTATAAAAAGTAGTCTGTAAATACAGTAGTTCCTTAGTTTTTTAACTCTTCTTGTATTCCTACTTGTTCTCCTAGTATAAATCCTAGCTGGTAGCTTTGGGAATATAGTTAGTTTAAGGACTGTAGGTCTACATTTACATTTTGAGAGTACTATCAACCTAAAGAACACATCTCTCCTAACATAAGAGTCAAAAAACTTATCTCTACCTTAATACTACTCTTAGTCCAAACTGCTACTCAATCAATATCCTCCTAGTCTGAGCTACTACTTGACTATCCTCTTTATCTGATCCTACTCTCCTTTGAGTCCAAACTACTGTTCAATTTGTTTCCTACATATAGTTAGAGCTACTACTTAACTTTCCCTAACTCAAGCTACTACTTAGTTACTCCTTCTACCAAACCTGCCAAATCTGCCCAATCTAAGCTACTACTCAATTGGTTTGCTTAAGCTGAGCTACTACTTGTTTAAGTATTCCTTACTCTCTTTATAAACACACCTTTTACTTTCTTAAAGAACTATTAAACTAATTTACTATTCTATTAATTCTATATTATCCCTTACTCATTTGTTGTTTCATTTTCTATTATTTTATACTCTACTCTCAAGGTTGTATTACTACTATCCTTTACTCTCTTTTACTTCTTTGAGTTTGTGTGTTGTCTTTACAATTTACATAGCTACACTCTTTTCTAAATACTTTTTGACTTACTACTTGTAAAGCTTAATCCTTAACCTTTGTTTACTAGTTGACTAGAGCCTCTCTTAAGTAGTAATGCCTTTAAGAACCTTACAGTCTGAAAGTCTAGTATTGTCTTACAGTTATTTAGTGTTATTAGATAAGAGTCACTAGATTGTACTTAGAACAGAGTGTATATAAGTAGCTTAAGAGTTTAAAACTAAAAGATCAAAGTTGTCTAGGTAGCAAACTAGTTGAAGGAATGTTTTCCTAAGACTTAAACATTGTTCATAATCATTCACACTAGCCTCTAACAAAGACCCAAATGTTTTAGAGCTTACTCAAGCATTTGAAAGAGTATTTAGTACTTTAGAAGTTGATTTATTAGAGCTAGCTTTAAAAACAATGTCAAATCCTTCAGGAAACTCTCTTACACTCTCTTACAAGCTTGTACAGTCCTAACAAGGTGTATATATACACTTAGACATGAATTCAGTCTCTCAATTGATTATAGAGACTACCAGTCAAGCTGTTACTATAGTAATACACTATACTCCTACTAGAAACTCTAGAAAGATTACTACTACTCCTAGAGAGTATAAAGGAGGTAAGGATTATTAGGACTTTAAAAGAGAATGTCTACTATATATCCTTACTAATAAAAGAGCCTTCTATAACAGTAAAAAGAAGATACTCTTTGTACTTTATTATTTAAAGGAAGGGACAGTTACTATATAGACAGAAAATTAGATTACTCAAAACACAGACAATGAGAGCAAAATTCTTTGTACATAATCATTCTAAGAGTTTATAGAGTAACTAGGGCAATCATTTAATAACTCTAGTAAGAAAGAAACTACTATCTAGAAACTTAGACAACTTAAGCAAGGAAATCACTCTATAAATGTCTTTTTTCAACAGTTTAAGATTCTTAAGACTAAAGCTAGACTGAGTAGTAAAGTATATGACTTTATATTAATTGATTTACTTTAGTATACTCTTAATCCTAAAGTACTTTGTTAGTTAATGTGTCTATTACTAGTTCTAAGTACTTATAATGAATGGAAAAAGTATACAATTCAGATTAACAATAATGAAACTTAACTTAGGGAGACTCTTACATACAGGGGACTCTCTAGTAGTTAATCTGATAGCTATCTACACTTTAATCTTCTTAACAAGGCTCACAACTCTCAATCTAATCCTACTACACATTTTAAAGCCCTAAATGTGTAGACAAATTCTCAACCAACCTTACATTCTTTCAGATTGACTCCTAATAGAAAAACATTCTTGAGAGCTAGAGAACCAATAGACATCTCAATTAACAATACTAAGAAAAATTGAGCTTTTTACATTTGTAGAGAGATTGGTCACTTTGCTAGAGTTTGTCCTTCTCAGTATTAAAGAGTTAGGATGATTCTCAGAGCTATAGAACTCAAGGAAAGGTTTGCTTTTGTAGAGGCAATACAGGAATTAAAGGAAGGGGACTTTATAGATAAAGAATCAGATGAGGAACAGATTGAGGAAGAGGAGTCTTTTGTCAATCCTCAGACATAGACACTGTATTGTTTGAGAAAGAGCTAGAACAGAGTTATTGTTATGTAAATAATTAATACTAGACATCTGAATCAAATATAGACAATTATTGTTTACATTATAATACTCTGAACAGTAAAGACTCTTATTTCTTTGATAAATCTATTGATTCTAAAGTCTGTAAAGAGGTGAAAGGTGTAGAAACAGTTTTGAACATCCTTTGTAGACTTGTAAGCTTAGTTTCTCCTAAGGAAGCTTTGTACATTTGCTCTAGCACTAGAAGGCAACTGAATATGTTCTTGACAATTAAAACAGATTATAGACTCATTAATACACATACTCTAATTGATTCAGGGTGTACTAGATTATACATAAATACAGGTTTTGTTAAGAACAACAAGTTAACAACATATCCTTTTAAGAATCCTTCTCAGTTTTTAATACTAATAGTACAAGCAATAATAGAGGTCTCCTAAAGGACTATGTTAAAGTGGAACTCTCTGTTAAAGTACATACAGAGACAATTTGTCTAACAGTCACTACATTAGTATCAAGTAATATCTTTCTAAGATATGATTGGTTAACTAAGCATAATCCAGAGATTGATTAGGGACAAGGTATTGTGTCCTTTACTAAATGTTCAGACAGTTGTTCTATGTTCTTGGATGAACCAGAAATGTATTCAGATGTCCTAGAGTACCTAAGGAGAACTGATAATGATCTCACCCTGGTTTTTACAATCCCTCATTATCTTAAAGTATACAAGAATGTATTTAGTAAAGAATCCTTTAAGCAATTACTAGAGTATTGATTTTAGAACCATACTATTAATTTAAAGCTGGATTTTAAGGCTACAAATTGTAAAGTGTACCTTCTAACTCTCAGAGAACAAGATACACTCAAGGATTTTATTTCTGAGAATCTGGCTTTAGAAAGGATTCAATATTCAAAGTCCCTCATAGTATTACCTTTCTTCTTTATTAAGAAGGAGGATGGATCTTTGAGACTAATCTAAGATTACAGAAAGCTTAATAAAGGTACTATTAAGAATGAGTACCTTCTACCTTTAATTTAAGAGCTTCTGAATAAGGTCAAAGATTCTAAGTACTTTACAAAATTTAATGTACATTAAGGATACTATAATATTTGAATTAGAGAGGGTAATGAGTGGAAGACAGCTTTCAGAACAAATTTAGAATTGTTTGAGTCTACAATCATGTTCTTTAGTCTCACAAATGCTCCTACTACATTCTAAGGCTTTGTAAACAATATCTTTAGTGAATTAATTAATGAGGGATTAGTTGTTATCTATCTAGACAATATTCTCATCTATTCTAAAGATATTAAAGAGTATAGACACTTAGTTTAAAGGGTTTTTACAATTCTGTAAGAGAATCACTTGTTTCTTAAGCCTCAGAAGTGTGAATTTGAAAGATCTACTACTAAGTATCTTGGACACATTATTAGGAACAATAAGATTCAAATACACCTGAAAAAAGTAAAGCCTATTAATGAATGGCCAGAACCAAAGAACTTAAAGTAATTACAACAGTTTACTAGTTTCTACAACTAGTATTAGAGATTCATTAAGAACTATAGCAAAATAGCTTGTCTACTCACTAAACTAACTAGGAATATTCTATTTACTTAGGGAAATGAGTAAAGAGAGGCTATGGAAGAGCTTAAGAGACAATTGAGCTTACAGTCTGTCCTTACAATTCTAAATGAGTATAATCTCTTTAGAGTAGAAGCTGATTTGTCTAATTACACACTTAGAGCAGTCCTTTCTTAAAAGCAAAATAGTGTATAGTATCCTGTAGCATTCAGATCTCAGTCTCTAAACTCTGTAGAGCAAAATTATAAGATTTATAATAAAGAAATGCTTACTATTGTTAAAACCATTAAGGACTAACACTAGTACTTGTTAGGAGTAAGACAAACCTTTAAAGTATAGTCTGACTATACTAATTTGACATACTTTAAGGCTCCCTACAAGTTAAACTACAGACAGGCTTGTTAGAGAACAGAACTGACAGACTATAACTTTGTTTTAATACATAAACCTGGAAAAATGCTTACAAAAGCAGATACACTGTCTAGAAGTCCTTAATTTAATAAGAGAGAGTATGATAACAAAGATGTTACCTTTATTAAAGACTCTTAGTTAAGAGGAATAGTGTATACAGGTAGTAAAGTCATTCTGTAAAAGATCTGAGACACTTAGCAGGAATTATTAGACAAAGGAGAGGAGTACCTAGCTAGTATACTTATTAGAGATGACTATATATATAGGAATTCAAAGATATATGTTCTATTAGATCTTGTACTAATGGTTCTGAAGGAATATTATGATTCCCTGCTTGTAGAACATTCAGAGTATAGGAAGACACTTGAAATGATCTAGAGAGAGTTCTAGTAGCTACAGATGAGGACAGACACTAAGAAGTATGTTTAAGACTGTAATAAATGCTAAAGAACAAAATCCCTACATACTACAAGACAAAAGGTATTACATCCTTATAATACACTTGCTAAACCTTAGTAAGTAATATCTGTTAATTTAATTAGTGAATTGTCTGAGTCTAAGGGATTTAACACTATTTGTGTTATTGTGAATTGTTTCTCTAAGTAAATACATACTCTTCCTACTACTATAAAGGTTACAGCTGAGGGAATAGTTAGACTGTATAAGGATCAAGTCTTTAGACTCTATAAATTACTCAGGAAGATTATACATGACAGAGAACTACAATTTGATATTAAGTTTATAAGAGAACTTTACAAAGCTCTTTATATTAAAGGGAATCCCTCTATAGTATATTATCCTCAAACTAATAGTCAAACTGAGTGTATTAATTAAGAGATAGAACAGTATCTCTACTTGTATGTTAACTATAAGTAGTCAGACTGGGCAGAATGGATTTTTATAGCTGAGTTTGTATATAACAATTAAGAACACTCTACTACAAAGTTCTCTCTGTTTTATGTCAACTCTAGAAGACACTCTGTAGGCTTTAGATTAGTTTTGACTGAGACTAGTACATATTCAGTTGAACAATAAGCTAAGTATATTAAAGATGTTCAGGAACTTGTAAAGAAAAGCCTGAATCAAGCTACTAAAGCTATGAAAAAGTACTATAATTGTTATTCAGGCCCCTCTATATAGTACAAGTTAGGAGATATAGTGTGTTTGGACTCAAGGAACATAAAGACTACTAGACCTACTAAAAAGTTTGATAACAAGTAGTTTGGTCCCTTTAAGGTTGACTCAAAAGTTGGAGCTAGTACATATAAGCTTAAACTACTTTAGGAATAGTTGATTCACCTAGTGTTTAATAAGATTCTGCTCAAACTATATGTTCCTCAAGTCTTTAATATTCAGAAGGCTCCTCCTCCTCCTCCCTCAGAACTTGTAGATGATGAGATTGAATACAAAGTTGAGGTTATCCTTGACTCTCAACTCTACAAGGGAAAGCTTCAGTTTCTTATCAAATGGGTAGGATACTAGGAAGCAACTTGGTAGTCTGAAAATGACCTCACTCATACTCAGAATACTGTTAGGGATTTCTACAAAGTCTATCCTAGTACTCTAAGATGACTGAACATTCTAAAAGGAACCTTTAGAGACTTTAACACTTTACTTAAGTAAAATAGCCTCTAAATTCAGTTGTCTAGAATATACAACCTAAGGAGGGAGGTAATGTTAGGACTGTAAGGAAATGAGCACTCATTTCACAACACAGCCAATCCATTTCTCACCTAATATAGTAACTTGTACCTCTTTTGTACTCTCTATAGTAACTTGTGCCTCTTTTGTACAATAGCCTCTTAGCTTATATTCTCTAATACACAACACTCTGTTAATTCTTCCTAGCCTCTAATGTGCCTGTTAGCTTTGCAATATTTGTTCTTATTATTTCTTTAATCTTATTCTCAAGTTTTATTCCTTACTTTACTCTTGTTATTTAGTTATTATAAAAAGCAGTCTGTAAATATAGTAGTTCCTTAGTTTTTTAACTCTTCTTGTATTCCTACTTGTTCTCCTAGTATAAATCCTAGCTAGTAGCTTTAGGAATATAGTTGGTTTAAGGGCTACAGGTCTACATTTACAGTTTGAGAGTGTTATCAACCTAGAGAACACATCTCCCCTAACAGATAGAGAACTGTAATTTGATACTAAATTTATAAGAGAACTTTACAAAGCTCTTCATATTAAAGGGAATCCCTCTACAGTATATTATCCTCAAACTAATAGTTAAACTGAGTGTATTAATTAAGAGATAGAATAGTATCTCTACTTGTATGTTGACTAAAAGTAGTTAGACTAGGCAGAATAGGCTTTAGATTGGTTTTGACTAAGACTAGTACATATTCAGTTGAACAATAAACTAAGTATATTAAAGATGTTTAGGAACTTGTAAAGAAAAGCTTAGACTAAACTACTAAAACTATAAAGAAGTACTATAATTGTCATTCAGGCCCTTCTATACAGTACAAGTTAGGAGATATAGTGTGTTTAGACTCAAGGAACATAAAGACTACTAGACCTACTAAGAAGTTTGATAACAAGTAGTTTAGTCCTTTTAAGATTAACTTAAAGGTTGAAGCTAGTACATATAGGCTCAAACTACCTTAGGGATAGTCAATTCACTTAGTGTTTAATAAGATTCTGCTCAAACCATATGTTTCCCAAGTCTTTAATATTCAGAAGGCTTCTCCTCCTCCTCTACCTAAACTTGTAGATAATAAGATTGAATACAAAGTTAAGACTATCCTTAACTCTTGACTCTATAAGGGAAAGCTTTAGTTTCTTGTCAAATGGGTAGGATGCTAGGAAGTAACTTGGTAGTCTGAAAATGATCTTACTCATACTCAGAATACTGTTAGGGATTTCTACAAAGCTTATCCTAGTACTTTAAAATGACTAAACATTCTAAAGAGAACCTTTAAAGACTTTAACACTTTACTTAAGTAAAATAGCCTCTAGATTCAGTTGTCTAGGATATACAACCTAAGAAGGAAGGTAATGTTAGAACTGTAGGATTGGACTTCTTTTCTTTTCTTTATATCTCTGTCAGTTTTACAAAAAACCAACATTACTACTAGATTTTTATAATCCTTAATATCTCATCTATTGTTCTACAAAGTTTCATAGAGATTGTCTTAGTATTGAGCACAGGAGAGAGCTGTAGAGACATGAGGTAGTGTATACAATTATAATACAGCTAATTCATTTCTTGCCCAATATAGTAACTTGTACCTCTTTTGTACAATAGTCTTTTAGTCTATATTCTCTAATGTGTAACACTCTGTTAATTCTTCCTAGCCTCTAATGTGCCTGTTAGCTTTGTAATATTTGTCCTTATTATTTCTTTAATTTTATTCCCAAGTTTCATTCCTTACTTTACTCTTATTATTTAGTTATTATAAAAAGTAGTCTGTAAATACAGTAGTTCTTTAGTTTTTTGACTCTTCTTATATTCCTACTTGTTCTCTTAGTATAAATCCTAGCTGGTAGCTTTAGGAATATAGTTAGATTAAGGGATACAGGTCTATATTTGTAGTTTGAGAGTACTATCAACCTAGAGAACACATCTCTCCTAACAGACTGATCTACTAAAGTTTTTTGTAAATGTAGAAAAATTCAATAGAAAAAATTATAAAATATGGTGTCTTCATATTATAAACACACTAGTTACTACAGGTCTAACAGTACACTTTACAGGCAAACCAGACTCTACTAAAGATGAAGAAATAAACTGTACTAATGTTGTCTATATAAACATAATAAAAACAATGAATAATTAAACATTATTAACAGTTACAAATCATACTACTGTACCTACATAATGGAAGGTAATAAATGAGTAATATAATGTGTATACAATAATAATAGTAGTAGTTGATGTCTCAGTGTTATTCTAGTTAAAAGGGTATGTAGCTTAATTTGACAAGACACTAGACAAACTTGAAGAAATATATAGTAACCTAAAAGTAGCAAATGTGTCTCCAGACAATACAACAGTACACACTACCACACTATAAGTGGGTAGTGACAATGGTTGATAGGCAGATTACTTACTATAACTAATATATAGTAATGACAGTAGTACAGAAACAAAAAATAACACCAAGTGTACTCATATAAGAATTGTGAAATGTATTTACAGAATGGTAACAAGAACATAGAGCTAGTGTATATGTCTATCATGGACACAAACATAGAGTAAGAGGAGTACATAGAAACAATATATAAGGTAAAAACCCTAGTGTGTATAATAGTAGACAAGTACAAATGAGACTGTACAATAAAAAGTACTTTAACTGTAGTAAAACCAGACATTTCTCATACAATTGCTGGTTACCTCCTACAGAGGAAACAAAAAAGAAATGTGCTGAAAAAGTCAAAAAAGTAAAGTTAACAAGTAATGAATCCTTGAATAGTATCCAAGTTGTCAATTCAGCAAACTCATTAATAACAGAACCATTAGCATTTATTAAAAACATTAGTGACAACATATTAATGACTGATCAGGACTTTGAACAGTTCTTGAACACATACAATGTAAGCTACAAAAATAACAAAATAAAACATTGTATTAATATACTCAATTCAGGTACTTTGATTCATATGACTCTGTACTTATTCTGCTTACAAAATATTTGAAAAATACTACAAATGAATGTAATTGTTACAAACAAAAGGTAGATAACAATCTTGTATAAAGGCAAAATAGACATAAAACTGGATAACTCAAATAGACTAGTAAGCACTATACAATTGTGAAACATATACTATTATCCTTATATACACTTTACCCTCATTAGTAAAGCAAGCTTATGTGAAGAGGACAGATACAAAATAAATAAAAAGAAAAATAAATGTATTATCTATAAAAACAGTACTAAATGCAGAACAATCTTTGCAAATAATAAACTATATCAAATCATTACAAATCATTAATGTCTATGTGTAAATCTTATAATGATAAAACAACTACACAAAAAATTAGGTCATTTAAACTACTAGTATCTGTAGTAAATATTAAAAGATACACCTAAAATAATTACCAAAAAAATCATCAATAATAACAAACAGTTGTGTACAAAATGCCTTAAAGCAAACATATCTTATAAAATAATACTAAAGATACAACAAACAAAACTAGCAAATAACTTTGGCAAACATTTGCATATTAATATATGGGGACCAGCCCTAATAACTGGTTACAGTAGTATAAAATATCTATTAATGATTGTTAACAATACAACTTGATAGGTAGAAATGTTACCCTTTAAACTAAAAAGTAATGTGCACACAGAATACATAAAATATACTATACAAATATACACAAACCTTAGTATAAAAATAAAAACATTACAAAGTGATAACAATACTGTATTTCTTAGTAAAGACTTTACAGATTATCTTAATAGTCAAGGAACAAATCAGCAATTAACAGTGTACAATACACTACAACAAAACAGTGTAGTAGAAAGAATGTATAAAACAATACTCAACAGTATACAAGTAAACCTGCTATGTTCTAAACTACCATTGAATTTATGGGTGTGGGCAGTGTTTTACTAGTGTTACATACATAATTGAACACTAAAATCAGTGATAAATTACAAAACACTATATTACATACAATATAGTAAAAATTACAGTCTTGATGACTTACAACCTTTCAGACAATAGTGTATAATACACTTAGAAAATATGAATAAACTACAACCAAAAGGGACTTACAGACATTGGCTTGGGTTTGACACTCAAAGTAAAGGACATATTGTCTATCACAATCACAAAATAAAAATCGAACAAAATCTCCAATTCATCAACAAATCTCAAATTGAAGGGGAGAATAATAATAATAATAATAAATCAGACAAATGGACAAACAAACAATTGGACAAACAAACAGAAAACAAACTGTAAAGGTCACAAAGAATAATAAGACCTACAAAACAATTGAAAGGATTAAATTACAATGAAAACAATGTTAACATAGTAATACACCTTTTAGAATTCAACAAATATATAAACAAAATACAAAACAATCCAATAAACATACACAAAGCATTATCCTAAAGTAATAAACTAGAATGGATCAAAGTGATGAATGAAGAAATACAATTGCTACAATCTCAAAATACTTGGGAATACATTTACCTGCCAAAAAACACAAACATTATCAGAACTCAATTTGTATACAAAATAAAACAATTAGCAGACAGAAATATTGAAAAATACAAAGCTAGACTTATAGTACAAGGATATGCTCAAAAAGACAGAATAGACTTTTACTCAGACAATCTATTTGCACCAGTAATACAATTAACAACAGTACAACTACTGTTAAGCTGTGCAGCATCAAACAATTATGAAATACATCAAATAGATGTTAAATCAGTGTATCTATATGGAGAGCTAAACAGTAACAAACAAATATATGTAAAGCCTCCACCAAATAAACTACTATGTGACATAAAACCTGGTCAAGTGCTAAAATTAAACAAAGTACTATACAGCTTAAAACAAGTAGGACAGTAATGGTATAAAACAATACTCAATATCCTAACAAAAATAGGATTAATATGTGCAAACTATGAACATACAGTATTCTATCAAAAAGAAAATAACAAAGTGGTATTAATCACTTTCATACACATTGACAACATAACAATCATTAGAATAAATGATGTAGTGAGAAAAGTATTCAAAAATAGTCTAAAGAAAAATGTTATCTTTTCAGACAGTAGCAAAATACATTAGCTACTAGGCATAGAAATTACTCAATTGAGACAAGATAAAACAATAATGCTGCAACAAAAACATTACATTGAAAACATCATTCAGTGATTCGAATTCGAAAATGAACCAATATTAAAAACACCAATACAACCAGGTACTCACCTACAAATAACAAAGCATTTATTGGACAAAGACAAAAAATTCATGAAAACAATACTATACATGAATATGGTCAGTTCATTACAATATGCAGCAGATTGTACAAGACCAGACATTGTATATACAACTAGTCAGCTAGCAAAATATCTAAACAATCTGGACATAGAACATTATCAGGCAGCAAAACATTGCTTCTAATACCTAAAAGGAACCAGCAACTATTAGTTAAAACTTGGCAGAAATAATAATCAGAATATTAAAGGATATTGTGATGCAGACAGATGTATAACACTAGAAAGCAAAGCAATACTAGTGTACACATTCCAAATAGGAAAAGTGACCATATCATAGTCAAGCAAAAGCAGCAATTTGGTACTATTGAGTGTCTACAAAGGTGAATTGCAAGTGCTGGCACAAGTAACACAAGAAGCCATTTGGCTAAAACATTTTGTTGAGGAAGTACTGTAGACTACCTTGACACCAATAATGATTCACTGTAATAACCAAGCAGTAGTAGAGCAAGTCAAAACAGAAGAAATGACTTATAGTGTAAGAATGCAGCACTTAGACTTGCAAAAAGACTTTGTGCAAAATGACATTCAAAATAAAACTATCAATGTAAAACATATTCAGACAGAAAACCAAGCAGCAGACGTTTTAACAAAAGCACTCTATGTTCCACAAATCAAGCATCTAATTGAAATACTAAACCTCAGACAAAATAATTAGAGCTTGAAGGGGAGTGTTAAGATTGCAATATTAAGTGTTATATTCAGACAATTTGGCAAAGGTAGCAGACACACTAACTTACATACAGATGCATACAGGCATTACTCACATAACTACTTATTATACAAAGTAGTACATGTACTGTAGTATAAAAGTAAGGGCATTGTGCCCTGTAATAATGATTGATTATTGTAAGAGTCCCCTGTGTCTAGTGTAAACTCCCTACTGTTTGTTTAACACTAAGGTAATGGTCTTAAATTTGTCATCTCCTGATTTGGTAGTTACACATATAGCCTTTGTCTTGTGTTCTTTCTACCTCAGTCCAATACTATGTTGAACTGAGGTGGGTATTCTTTTATATTCTCTTCTCTGTAATATCTCATATTCTGTAGTTTTACCTTATTCTATAGGTAACTAATAATCAGTCTAATACTATGTTGAACTGAGTTTTACCTTATTCCATAGGTTATGAGCCTTGTGCTTGTGCTACTGTAATACCTCATTAGCTTGTTTGCACCTTCTGGATGGTTAGAACTTGTGGAAATTGAGTAAGAGATAATTCACCACTACTGAATATTGATTTAGACCCTTAGTTATCAAATTCACAAGGAAACAACAGAATTGTCTTACCTTGTTCCCCAAGTGCTACCAAAAGTGCCACCCAAGTCTCTACTCTTTCAGAGCTGGGTTCCCTGTTTTTAGGAAGTCTATCATCTATTAATACTAGAGTACAAATGATGAGTAGCAACAATTCATTCAACTACAGGTATACTGAACCTTACATAAATAGTGACTATCAACCAGTAAGTACTCTACATTCTAAGACACTAGCCAAACATCTTCTTTCTCCTTTTACTAGTTGTGTGTCTACTCCTACTGTATCTACAATACATGCACAGTCACCAAATCCTCTCCTATGTGTACCTAATGTCTTGCAAAACAGTACTACCTTCAACCAACTGTTCAATCCCCTACTACATACTCTGTACCTCTCAAATACATTATCTACACCTTTGAATGTGAATATGTCAATCATACCTTTGAACTTGAGTCACTATAGTAATTTGAGCCACTATGAATCTGGAGGTAGAGAGGAACATGAAGGTCCTAACAGTCCTGAAGGTCCAGGTAGTCCTGGATGGCCAAACAGTGGTCCTGAGTGGCCTGGATGGCCAAATGGAGGACTAGGGTGGCCAGGATGGTCAGAATGGCTGAATGGTGGACTAGGAGGACCTGGAGGACCAAATGGTCATAGAGGACCAAGTATGTCAGGAGTAACAAACAGGTTAGGAGGACCATCAACTTCTCTAAGTTCTCTCCATCATAATAGACTGTCATTGTTCCCTCCATTGTTTCTAGAGGTAAACAGAGTATTGTCTACAAGTATCTAGTATAATCAACCTGAGAATTGCAAAATTGTGGTCCTAAACAACAACAATAAGCTTAAAGCATTAGGCAAAAACTACTTTGTATGGAAACAGGTACAAACTGGCATTCTACACTGTAATGAGTAGTATGGTTATGTCATTAGTACTGAGCTGTGTCCTCCACTAATGTATAGTGCTAAAGTATTCAGACATTGGGTCAAAGTCAATAACCTTACAAGTATGCAATTAGGACTTAACATGGATCATACACTCTTTCATTTGATTAAACAGTAGTGTGGAAATGCAGCTAAGGTTTGGCAGTGTATAGAAGAAATGTTTGGACACAAAAATGTAGCTTGAGTAGCAAATGCTAAAAAACAACTTTAGAAAAGGAAAATCTTACCTGGTGAATCCATGTACACACACATTGAACAACTCTGGAAGCTACAGGGAGACTATATTGATACAGGAGGTATTATGGATGATAATCAGTGGTTCCAGGTTATCATCCAGTTGTTGAATGAACACCCTGAGTAGTGTCAAGCTATATTCATGTGTAGAAGCATCTCCAATCCTGAAGAATTGATTACAAACCTAGAGATTTTGGAGACTCAAGGGATCTCATCTTAATGAAAGCTTGTGGTTACTTGACTCAGGAGTATCATTACATATAACAAACAACAAGGACACTCTGGTTGATTACAAGAAAATCAACCCAATTGTCATTCAAACTGCTCAAAAGGGACATACCTTAGATACAGTTAGTGTAGAGAATCTACCTGCCAAGTTTGTGGTTAATGGACAGAACGTCTGTGTCCTCATTCAAGGAGTCCTACATGTACCTGGTCTGACCCATAACTTGCTTTTGCTTGCAAAGTTTGATCAAAGGGGTGTGGAATTCTACTCTGTGTAAGGAAAATGTAAGCTGTTGGTAGGAAAGAGTACTATTACTGAAGGCTATACTCACTCAAACTAGTGGATAATGTGTATCAAGTTAAAGTGTGAAACTGTGCATCTTGTCTCCCAGGTGTCTGACATTATGCAATTGATTAATGTGTGGCACCAAAGGCTTGGTCACATTAATGTAAAGCAAGTCCTCAAGTTGAGTACAAAGAACATTGTACAAGGTGTAAAAGTGACAAGCAAAGATCTGCAAAAACCTTGTATCAGTTGTATAACAGGCAAGATGGTTGCCACACATGCTGGTTCAAAGGAGCAGAGTGCAAAGTTGCTAGGCAACATCATTCATTCAGACCTAGAGTTCATGGGAGCTTCTTTGTTCACTAGTACAACAATTTCCTTAAAGTTTATTGACAAACATTCTAATTATGTATAGAACTTTGCACTTTGTAATAAGGACAGAGGAACTGTCCTACATTATTAGAAGGAGCTGGTAGCACTCTTCTTAACCCAATTCAATGTGTGTGTGAAAGCCCTCCATACAGATAATGGAACCAAATATGTTAATAACAATATGAAGGTGTTTAATGAATTACAAGGAATCACACACTACCTTACAGTTCCATACTGTCACAAAATGAACAGTTGTGCTGAAAGAATGAATTGTACTGGGTCAGATACTGTGAGATCAATGTTGTATAGGGCAGTATTAACTACTGCCTATTAGGCTGAAGTGTACAAGACCTTTGTATACTTGTATAATCAGGCTAGAGTGTCAGTAGTAGACAGGCAGACCCTGTATGAAGTTCTTACCAGGAAGAAACCAAACTTAGTACATGTACAAAAGTTTGAGTGTATTACATATATGCAGGTACCTCCTAAGTTAAGGACAAAACTACAACCAAAGGCATTAAAATATTGCTTAGTCAGATACAGAGAGGATGCTGTATACTGATTGATTCATCTAGTAACCTACAAAATAGAATATTCTTGTAACATTGTATTCAATGAACAGGACCAGAATTACAAGGTGGAACACAAGCTAATAACATTGACAGACAGGAAGGATGTCCAGAATCTTGTCTCAAGACACTCTGAGCACATCTGCAAAAAGTTAGAGAAAAGTGTAGAGGCAGTACACGTTTGCAGCATCATTACTATTCCAAGATCTGCTCATGAAGCTCTCAGATCTGAGGATAGGAAAGAGTGGCACATAGTAATGAGATACAAAATCAATAAACTCACTAAAATGAAATGCTAGGACATTATTGAGTGTAGAGACACTAGCAACCTTATTAAAGGGATGTGGGTGTTTGCTATAAAGCAAGAAGCAGACAGACATCATGAATATTGTGCAAGGTGGGTAGTAAGAGGCAACTCACAGCAATATGGTATCAACTTTGACAAAACGTTTGCTGTGGGTAGAGACTTTATATTAGCAAAAATTATCATTACTCTATCTCTTCATGAAAACAGACTGCTCACAACTGTGGATATTTTGTTAGTGTATCTACACTCTCTACTAGAGGAGACCAACCTGGTTGTAGAATATCCAATGGGCTTCACTGTTAATGGGTTTGATGATCCAGTATGCTTGCTGAAAAAGGTATTGTACAGACTGAAGCAAGGAGCACATGTATGGGCAGAGCACTTTGGTGGAAGGTTGAAGGACTTGGGGTACTAGAGGTGTATTTCAGCTCCATCAGTGTATGTCTGTTCAGACAAAGACAGAGAGACTATACTTGCAACCTATGTAGACAACTGTACAGTAGTATACACTTCATTCACTAAGAGACCTGATGCAGAATCTATGTGCTTTAAATCAGATATCATACACTACTTCAAGTATAAAGAAAAGGATGTACAAACCAAGGCAAACATCCTTGGAATGACTGTCTACTGTGATGACACAGTAGGAACAATAAAGATATCAGTTCCTCAAAAGATTGACCAGTTGCTTGAATCTCACAGTATGCAGGACTCTAACCCAGTCTCTACTCTAATGTGTAAGAATATCTGGACCCTTCTTGACAAGGATAAATCTGAAGCTCCAGAAGTACCCCCTTAGCCTTATTCTTCACTGATTAGGGAGCTCCTTTGGATTTTGACAGTGGTTTGTATTGACATTTTGTTTACAGTCAGCATACTATCATGGTTCCTCCAAAAGCTGAAAGAGGTTCATTAGAATGCTGCTAAGTACATTCTCTGTTATCTCAAAGGAATGAGGGAGCTGGGTATTGTCTACAAATTAGATGGAAATCAGAAACCAATAGGGTATTACAATTCTGATTATGCTGGAGATTACTCTAATTGCAAATCTATAATGGGCTTTGTCTTTGTTGTGAATGGAGGACCAGTCAGTTGGAGATCAAAAAAGCAGACTGTGGTGGCAAAGTCAACTACTAAGGCAGAGTATATTTCTGTCTTGGCATGTGCCCTAGAAGCCATCTGGTTACAACACTTCTTCAAAGAGATAGGCTGAGGATTCTGCAATCAGCCCCTAACCATCTATATGGACAACCAGGCTGTAATAGAACTTACCAAAGATCTGGTCTACTTATCCAAGACAAAGCATATTGATATTCAAGTGTATCATATTTGGCATGAAGTGTACACCAAGTGTATCTCTGTCCATCATATACCTGGTACTGAAAATCTGTCAGATTTCCTCACAAAACCCCTGGATCCACTTGCACATAAACATTGTGTATCCATACTGGGAATGGCTTAACTCTGTCATCTTACAATTTCTCTTCTTCTACTCAAACTTTCCTTTTAATGTGTTACTACTTGCAGCTTTGATCACAAAACTCATTCAGAATAGTCACACAACTCCCTTATTGTTAAGAAAGGGGAAAGAGGTTATGTGAGAGGCTTAGAGAGATCACACAAAGAGGGGGGGATAGTGGACTCAGCTTGCTC
>NW_006760386.1:8725256-8729061 GCF_000271605.1 Fomitiporia mediterranea MF3/22
TTTATAACTTGATGTAGTTAATAATAATATTATTAGCATTGTAGTAATGCATTGTCTGTTCTGTGTACTGTCTGTTCCAAATGTCATCCACTTTGTGTTAAGTTTGTCTGATGTTATATTGATTAAGTATATTTAATTAGTTTGTTTGTTCATAATATATTGTTCAATAACAGCATTGTTATTACAATAGATTGTTTGTAAATGTTATTAAATAATTTGTAAATGCTTCAGAGACCTGCAGAATCTTGTCAGCATGTGTAGGTACATATATGCACATATTTAAATCATAAATGTAATTGCTTGTTTTGTTTTATTGTTTGTTATTCAGTCCTATTGTTTGTTATTAAGTTTGTTTGAGTACTCTAGTAATTTCCTTTTACTTTGCTGTGAAACTAATGAATCATGCTAGTAAAATGTATATTTGATGTTGTAATGATATCCTTCTTTAATCATTGCTGCCTGCATTTGTCTACGTTTGTATATGTGTTAAGCATTCAGCAATAGCTGATTTATGTCTTTGGATTGAAGCTTCACATTGATTGTATATTGTAATATCAATAATAATATTTGTTTTTGCCAGATTGCTTCATTCTGAGATTAATGAGGTTTTATACTAACATATATTTGTTACATAGATGTTATGTCTGGCTGCAGGCATCTTGCTATGTGTCTAGGTGCATCATATATGTATTATATCATGAATGTATTGTTTGTTTGTTTGCTTTACATTATCATTTATAGTTATGTATTAATTTATTAACATTATGTTTGTTAATTGATTGTTTCTAATGCATCCTGAGTAACTATGCAATTTGTTGCATTGTTTCTTTAATAGCCAACATAGTTATCTGTTGTAAATCATTACTAACGTGCATTCGTATTATTTATCATTAACAATATTATTGTGAATTGTTGCAATCATAGTATTGTGTATATATATGTGTATGTTATGGCTATTGTTCTTTGCTTTTTCTTTTGCAAAGAATACTGTATTGTAACACAATCTGTATATAAGTAATATATTGGATTATGTTTAATATAATCATCTCCTAGCATTCTTTAGTTAATCTAGTACTATGCACAATTGTAGTATTTGTTCAACGTTTTATTTGTTAATTGGTTTGCTAGGTAAAACGTTTTATATATTGGTTTTGTTTATTTTATTTGAATCATTGTATAGATATACTTATTAGTATCTATCCAATGTATTTCATAGTATTATAATGCTGTTCACGCTTGTATTAATTGCACAGTGAGGACAAATTGATTGTTTGTACAAGAATCAATTTAATAGTTTTATTTAATTATATGTATACACTCTATACTTGTTTATATAGTTATTATCTGTGTATTGTTTGGTTGTAGTTGCAAATTATATTGCAATTATATTTGTATTATCATATAGATATATTATTTATTGTTTTATGTATGTTCCAAAGTATTATTTTCATTATTCATCACTTTTATCCATGAACTATAGTCTGAATTGATGAATTATTTTGTTATATGATGTGATAATTGTCTGTATATCATTTATTTTTGTATTAAACACTGTTAAGTTAATTATATTATTGTATTAATATTATTTGCTAAGTATGAGCATTTGTTTCATAGTAGAATCATTATTTATTTAATGTTGAAGTTCAATTGCACATTGTATTGACTTCTGTTATTTAGTTCTGATCAACATAATTTTGCTTCGTACCAAATGATTTACCTTTATGATCCATTATGTCTGTCTGTAACTTTTATTACTTAGTCAGTACTTAGTCTGTGAATTTTGTTATTCTATTTTTCATAGTGTCTGTAGTGTTATACTTTCCATTCTGTTGTTTATATTTAGTTATTAATTGTTTGTGCATATTATCCATTTTCTCCCCTTCAATTCAAGAAGGTATTTCTTCAAAGAATTGGATATTTCTTTAACATTTATTAATCATTGTTATAATATAATATTTATATATAATAATTGTAATTGCTTTCATGGTTCGATTTCTAATTATTAGTATTTTAAAGCAGTGTATAACGTTTGTTATGTTCTATAATGAGTAATTTAAATGGTATTACTATTATATCTTTGTTACTGTTAACATTCGTCAACTTATATAATGTGTATTTTGTTCATTATAGTAGATAAGTACACATTATGTATAATATACAAGTTTTGTTTGCACTCGTTATCTTTTATTAATTATCATTTGTAACTATGAATGAATATTTTGTTTTTGTGTTGAAAACATATGGTAATTTGTTTGTTTTTGTATAATATTCATTTAATAACATTGTAATTATTATTTATGTAGTGTTTTTAGTAAATGTGCTGAGTTCTATTAAGTATGCTCACATCTGTTATTGCCTATTTTATATTATACTGTCTGAGATAATGGCTTAAACATTTTATTAATTTATTTAATCATATTATATTATGATTGTTTTCAATTGTAATTATTATAATAATGTGTTCATAATAATAATATATGTATTATTCATTGTAATAGCCTTATCAGCTTAATACTTTGCTCCTATGAGTTACATTGTCACAATGTAAATTTAATAATCATTCATTAAGGTATATATGCTGTACAGTTGATGTTGCTGTTGCAACTTCGAAATTTATTATATAATCAGCTGCCATGATAACACGTTCTGCATAATTAAGTTGTATTGATACATTGTTTCAAGTATATTAGAGATATAATTCTTTCATTCGTTGTTAGTATACATTTACACAATTGTATTAATGTGTAAAGTAGTATCATTTGTTTAATAATTATAATTTTTGCACTTGTCTTGTGCTGTAATCAGTATTTATGTGTTATAACATTATTTCTTTGTGCATAGTTAGTTTATACACTCTATAGTGTTGTTTTTTGGTTTGTAGTTATTCATTATACTTTTGTATATCCATACTTGTCTGTATATCTTAGATATGTGTATTATATTCAGTATCTGATAAGTAATTGCAATATCTGACATGTAACTGCTGAATCCAATATGTTACATATAATTGCTCAACCATAATATGCATTAGTTATTATATTGTTCTGTATTCGTTCTGTTAGTTCTATCTGTATTATTATCATTATTATTGTTATTATTATTGTTATGATAGTGTCTGCAATTGTATTATTGTTTATAATGTATGTTAAATGTTTTATTTATTCGATTTAATATGCTGTTTAGCATATATGTGCTTGTTTTTGAGCATTAATCGTTCGGCCATGATATTACTATATGTGTTATAATTTGATTTATGCTATAACATAGTATGTTTGTTTGTTGACAGTGTCAATCATTTGTACTATTATAATGTTAATAGCAGAAGTAGTGTTTGCTTTATTAATCTTTTTAACGTTTGTCTGTAGTATGATCAGTTAATTTATTATAACATGATCTCTGTGATATTATAGAATATTTTAGTAATTAAATGTTGCAGTAAGTGATACTCATTGTAGTTTCAACATTGCCTGCATAAATTACGTTATTACTAGGCCAATGATCATAATCACTAAGATGACAATCATATAATGTCTGGGTTGTATGTAGTATGGTAGATTGTGTGTTTGCAGCATATTGATTCGTGTTTGGGATACTCAGACAGGTGAGTTGAGTTCTGCATCATAGTATGCTGTGTGCATGCATGTGATGTGTAGAACTGTATAGAGCATAGACATAGTAGAGTGTAGATAAAGCATAGGCAGGGAGCTCAAGGCTCATAACCTGTTAAGAAAGGGGAAAGAGGTTATGTGAGAGGCTTAGAGAGATCACACAAAGAGGGGGGGATAGTGGACTTGGCTTGCTCTCT
>NW_006760386.1:8729126-8772975 GCF_000271605.1 Fomitiporia mediterranea MF3/22
CATCTGAGACATACTCTCGTGTAGTCTCATCTTAACACTTATGCATTACGTTATTCACTGAAGTTTTGCTCTATTCTTTTCTCTTCACTTTTCTCTCATTTTCGTTGCCTACCAAATGCCTTGATGAGGAGGACTAAGGTAATGGTCTTAAATTCGTCATCTCCCGATTTGGTAGTTATGCATATAGCCTTTGTCTCGCGTTCTTTCCACCTCAGTCCAATACTATGTTGAACTGAGGTGGGTATTCTTTTATATTCTCTTCTCTGTGATATCTCATATCCTGTAGTTTTACCTTATTCCATAGGTAACTAATAATCAGTCCAATACTACATTGAACTGAGTTTTACCTTATTCCATAAACACTTCCTGATTTTCTAGAGTGTATTCATCCTTGGTCTGTCTTCAGGACCAACAATAGTGGCAATGTCGTCGACTATTTTCGACTGTCCTTGGCTAGCAGGGCGAATAATAATTTATGACCCTATGTGTGCAACTCATTCAACGAACGAACGAACGACGTGCAGGCCGTGTTTCTTGCCTTCCTATCTCTCTGTGTGTTTAGGTTCTTGGATCCAGGGTCGGGGCCTCTTTATTCTTTCTCCTTTCTTCTACTTGCACGTTACGAATATCAGGCTCGTCCCCCCCTTCCCCTCTTGCCTGCTTGCTCTAGTGTTGGTCTTGCTCCTTTTCTGTTCTGTTATACATAGGTTTGCAATGTTCCTCCCTAGCTTTCTCGCATCCCATTTATTTATATTTTGTATCATGCATGCATGTACTGTAATGTATTCTGCTATCATTGTCAGGTTGCTGCTTCGTCGCATAATGTTACACAAAAATATTCCTTGTAACCTCACATGAGCGGGGATACACACGTACCAAGAAAACAAGACACAAGACCTCCTTGTAGTACAATCCGTTCCCCCCTCTCCCTTCTTCCCAACCACCCAACCACTCAAACATCCTCCAACCCTCCATGCACCGCATGACTACCATGCCCAAGCAACCCCGCCACGCCCAAACTACCCCCTACACCCTCCCTCACACCCTTCGCTCTCAACTCCGCATGATGCTGCTCCACCTCTTCTTGTACTCTCTCGATTGATCGGAAGTAGCGGACGGTCTTGACGCGTAGTTCGAGGGTTGCGTCTGAGTCTGCTATGATTAGGGCCCAGGGGTGGTGTTGGAGGGCTGAGAGGGTCCACTACGAACACGCAATAAGATATCAAATCATCCATTAGCCGAAAAGACTCACCAAATGATTAACTCCCTCCTCAATAGCCTTACTCAAAGCCAAAGCCTTCCTCTGACCCGTAACAACAACCACAACTTCCCTCGCGTCCAACACAGTCCCTACACCCACCGTCAACGCCATCCTCGGAACCTGGTTAATATCGTTCCCGAAGAACCGCGCGTTGGCGAGGATAGTGTCGTATGCGAGAGTTTTTATGCGTGTGCGGGATTTTAGGGAGGAGCCTTCATAGTGTTCAATGTCATTCGAAATGAAAAGTAAAGGAGGAAATTGTATGCGTCAATCTCATTTTCACGAAAAGAGGAGAAAGAAGAAAGAAGGGAGAGGAGACGCACCAGGTTCGTTAAAAGCAATATGCCCATCCTCACCAATCCCACCCAAAAATAACTCAATCCCACCGACAGACTTGATCAGAGCCTCGTACGCTGCACACTCGCCGTGCAAGTCTGCGGCTGTCCCGTCTAGGAGGTGTACTTGCGAGGGTGGGATGTCGACTGCCGAGGTGTGAGTTTCGCGGGTTTCGTGTTGTAATGAGTTACACGCCATTCATAACGAACAGAAATAGTGAATGTTGGAATGAAGAGGCTCAGTGAAATTCTGAAGACGAAGACGAGGATGAGAGACGCACTGTGCGAGAAGAACTCGCGAAACATGAACGTATGGTACGACTCTGGGTGATCGCGCGGTAGACCGACGTATTCATCCATGTTGAACGTGATGACATGCTTGAACCTGTCGTAGATCCGTTCAAATAATAAATAAGCACGGATGCAAGCGGGTTCATTCGGAATAGCAGAACAGGAAGGAAAGGAAGGGCAATGCACGATGGATCTCCAGCGCATACAACCACCCCACTCATACCGTCAGTCCTCACCGCTCCTTGCCATTCCAAACCCACGAAAATATGAACGAAAGACTCACGAAAGCTTTCCCTCCTTAACCATCCTAATGAGCGCCTTATACGTCGGGATAGGTGACGAACCGGTCGGGAGACCCAGCACGAAGGGTCTTTGAGCAGTCGGGTTGAACTCTTTTATCCTATTTGTCGTGTATTGTCGTCGTCGTGGGTCATCACATCACATCACATCACAGTTGTCGTTGTAACAGGAGCATTAATTGCCAAACGCGAGACAGACGGCGATAGAGATACCACATCACACCCACAAACAAACGAAATAAGTAGACCAAATCATGAGCTCCCCCAACCACAATGCGCATAAGTACAGGAAAGGGACATACCGTTTACATATATAATTAGCCGTATACTCGCCCACAGCAGCGGGGTCTTCACGCAAGATCAAACGCATATCGCTGATTCGTTATTCTCTTTGGGCACGTCACTCTTCCGGCGGATACAGAGTCACAGACAGCGACAGTGACAAAGTCAGAGACAGAGGTAGGGAGACAGAGAGGGGACACCCACAGGTCCTTCGATTACCGCTCCTTTATTTGAGAGATGACCGGAAGATATGCTCCGTTCTCCGAAGTCCGCATGGCTCCGACATCCCGTCCACATGGCGACTCTTCTTTCCCCCTGATCGTCTCATTGCTGCTGGCGCCACGTCGAGAGTAGCACCGAGCGCCGGAGGCTAATCAGCGTCTGCACGTTCGTCAACGCGTAGTGTTATTATTATTATTATAAGTATTGTCACATATCGCACAACTATAAATTAGTATAATCTAATCATTACACTTATCTGAGTATAATATATCTACCTCTACCTTACCACCCTCCAAAATCAAATAATCCTTCATCAATCCCATTGGACCTTGGCTGCGTACTCCCTAATCCGACTAACAAACACATCATACAACTCTTCACCTGCTCCCGTAGCAACCTTCACAATCAACTCATTCAACCCCGTCGAGCCCAATATGTCAACATGATCACTTGTGTTGGCGCCTCCGCGCGGGATGGAGGATGTTGGGAGATGTGGGAGCTACGCAGTGTGGAGTATGCCATAGTAATTAGTATTGTATTAGGTTAGAATTTTAGAAAGGATATTGAAATGAGATTGTGCATGAGTTTGATAGGATAGGAAGAAAGAGGAGAGCAAGAGAAGACATACCTCAGTCGTGATAACCTTCACCCCACCAGGATTCCATCGCTTCCTCTTCCAACCCTCCACACACATCGCACCAAGACTTAACAAACTAACAGTCCCGTCTCCCTCTCCCAGCTTTACTCCATTCTTCGTCTTCAACAGCCCCAACCAATCCCAGATCATCAACGAACACAATATGCGTTTATTTGTCAAAGTCAATGAAAAAACCGATTATCAATATAGGAAGGAAACAAAAAATGTGGAATATGAAAGGAGACGCACCTTAACAACCCCACCCTCATCCTGCACCCCATAATCAATCCAATTCCGTCTCGAAAGCGGCAAGTCCAACGGCGCTCTTGGGGTCGTACAATTCGCAGCCTCAGAATCCTCACATACTGCACCCTGTGCGTCTGCGAAGGATTCGTCGTATTCGTATTCGCCTCGGGCGTACCTATATATAGAGAGATAGGGAGTTGGGGGTGTTGGAGGTGGGGTAAGGTAGGGGGGATGGAGACGTACCAGTAGGATCGCTATTACGATTCAACATCAAAACGAGTCAGTTAGTCTACGAAAGGATACACGCAAGTAAATGAATCGACGCACCTCAGTTTCCTTCCCGTGCCCATACACACAATATATCTTCATCGACGGGGCATTCGGTAGTCTAACCACAACATGACCAACAAGATCATCAGTAACCATTTTAGATCCCCATAACCAATTTGTAGAAAGAGAAGTGAGTTTACCTAGACTCTAAAGGATTACTCCATTTTCTCGGATCATCGTCGTTCGCCTTCAACTTCTTCTCGTCTCGCTCAATCCCGCACGAATAATTGCTTTCCATCATTTTCTGTATACACATAAACATCATCAATTATCAATTCAATCCATTCACCAAAACAGAATAACACTCGCATCGAAAAAGAGGAAGAGAAAAGTGGAAAACCTCACCTGAAAACTAACATCCGCATGCTCCAAGATCCAATTCCCCGCCTCTTCCGCCGTCAAGTTCCTCTTCACGTCCGCACTCACACTCTTTCCCTCATTATTTTTCTCCAGCGCGTTTTGCCCGAGAATCTCAGAAGGTCGGAAAGACAGGAACCTCCCATGTGTTGACGCTTCGGTACAGTTATCAGGGTCGTCTGGGGAGTGAGTATGGTTGCCCCAGATGGCGTTGCCGCCCTACGAAGGAGGAGGCCATAGACGTAGAGGTAGGATGAGATACATGAGGGGAAAAGACGGAGAGAAGAAGGGAGACGGACCTTGATCCACATACTCGCACTACCCGCCCACGTTCTGAAAAGCTTTGCGCGTTCTTTACGTGAAAAGAATCGTTCGAGTACTGTCATATTATACAGTCCATCCCGCATCACAAAGAAATTAGATTCAGTGACCGTTGCTCTCCGTCCATCGAAAGAAGAAAGGCAAGAAAGAGAAAGGAAGGGAGGTTGAACGCACCGTACGCTCCAGTAGGGTTTAACTCAACCGTATCCTTCATCTCACCTGAGAGGAAGGCTGTCATCGCTTTTGGCTGGCAAGCACGCACGCACGTGAATTTCTTAAATCAATTCCGAGGAGAAAAACGTTTCGAGTCACTTACCACACCCTACACCGACCCAATCGATCAATTCAGATATTCACTCTGACAAAATTCATGATGAATAGGAGGCTCACGAGATGCGTCCCTGCCACGGATATGAAGGATTCGATATGATCCTAACAATAACATTAATTATGATCGAGTTATGTGTGGTTTGAAGGCCTGGCGCACCTCTACCCAGGTCGGCCCACCACCGCCGAACCGAGGGGACTCGACCCATTTCATACTGTCAACGAGAGGAGAGAGAGGTTACTGCTCTGTTACTTTCTTCGTGCAGAGTGGACGTACAAATACTATAAAGCAATACTTGTTAACGTGTAGAAAGAAGTCAGCAATAAATGTGAAGTACCAATACGACCTTGAAAAACGCGGAGTTACTGTTCATGTTCTTCCGGGTTTTGATTGTGGAAAACGGCATACCGAGCTACCCATAGAATGCGCGACAAGTACGACTTTCTTATCATGTCGCTTCCTGCACCATAAATCATATCAAATCAATCATCTTTGCAAAGACTAATAACAATAATACTTGATGATATAGAATGTAGGAAAGAGTAACGCACCTCATCTCCTCAATACTAGCTTTCAACCTCGAAAAATACCCATCGCGTTCTTCCAAATTCCAATAACTCAATCTCCAATCATACGCAGCTAGCAAGAGGTTGTTCGGATCGTACCCCACGACAGCGAGGTTCTCGACGATTTTGGACCAGATCCAGTAACCTTGGACGAAGGAGGAGGCTGCGTCGATTCCTTGTTTGTCATTGAAATATAATTATAAGGAGCATGTCGAGGGTAACGTAGAAAATAGACATGCCTTGTGCTGCTCGTACTTTCACTCCAGGAGGATCGAGTCCGGTTATGGGGTCCAACATGACAGCGTTCATCCACTTATCCTTGTTGAACGTAACTTGTGTAACCATGCTTTACACAGCCAGTCAGGACGTTATTCAGGGATTGAGAACGGAAGAAAGAAAGCTGCACACACTGCAAACCACCCCACACCTTCTCCCTAAACCATCCTCTGTACTCCTCCCGGGTCGACCACGACTCCAAACTGGTCGATATAATCCCCGGAACAAGCACAACAGGGTACTCCGCACGTAACCCTCTATCTCTCATCCTCTCCCCTACTTTAAACTCCCGGCCATCGTTATTAAGTTTCCAAGGTTCAGGTATCTTAGCCTTGAATGCCTCCCATTCCGTTTCGAAGCGACCCCAGTCGAGGTCGATGCTTGTCATTAAGTTTGTTAGGAATGAGCCTACGTCTGTTTGGGATTGTTCGAGTAAGAGAGCGAGTTGGGTGGGCATTTCGAGAGGTGTGGTTGTTGGTGCGAGGAGAGCTGTTCCGACGATAGTGCCGACTGTACGCATTATCGTTTAGTTGCAAGAGCATGACCGGTTGTGAATGATCTCCACATACGCAAAATACCCAAAGGGAAGATGAATCTACGAGAGGTGAAGACAGACGATTCCTGGCAGCGTTGAGAGCGTCAATTTCTATCTTGTCAAGCATCTTTGCACGAGAGAAACATACCTTCTTCAATCTCTCCTTAGCCTTCTCAATGACTACATCGTCCGTCTTTGCTAGGTCTACTAATGAAGAGTCAGACGAACTGCTCCTTGCCGAATTGCTTTGCGGCTCCGAGATATCTTGCTCATCGTTGTTCTTCCAGAACGACCTCTTCCGGTGTCTTAATGACATGATTTCAAAGGACGTGTATGATGCAGGTATTAATGTCAAAAACAAAAACAAATCACGTTCAATGTCCAAAATAGCCCATAGTCGTGAGAAATAGATCCCCCGACTAGAGTCTAGCCTAGCCACTCACTCTGTTCCTTTCCTCCAAAGTAATCGCCGCACCTCCGCAAAATGGCTTCACTCCTCGATCGTATAGACGTAGCTCAACCAAATGGCACCGTAGGGCCAGTTCGCAATCGTGGTACCCGTTCCAGCTCGGTGCCCTACGTACGTCTTCGTTCTTAATTACGCGTCCAACAGCCAATTGCTCAACTCAACTTTGCAAACACCTTCTCTTCACCCGTCTCAACCCACTTCACTACCAATTACCAATCTAACGACATGTAGGACAAGTCGGCAAGATTAGGACGCTCAAAAGCCGACGCAGACGCAGTATGGAAGCACGACCTTTACACCGGTCCAGGCAAGACTCTCGGTTCACGCATTTCCGACGACGTATCGACAACAACAACTGCAAAAGTGAACACGAGCGGCGCAGCTCTTGCTTTGCGTCAAGCTATCGGACTCGATTCGCGACGATCATCAGGCGCAGACTTGAATATAAGGGGAGCGAGTGCAGTCGGCTCGAACGTCGTACAAGTTAAGAACCTTGCAGCAGGAACGACTGCTGCCGATGTGGAGGTATGTCATCGTTTCAAACTCTTCGTCGCCGCAGGGCAGTACAATGCTTAAGGTTATTACCTATCAACTTCCTACCGCTCTACTAGGCAATCTTCAAGAAATGCGGCCCCATCCTCGAAGCATACACATTCGGTTCCTATACCACCTCCAAAGACAAAGTAACCGTCCGACTAAAATTCAAAAACTCAGAAGACGCCAAAACCGCAGTATCATCATTCAATGGCAAGCCCGCAGACGGGAACGTCTTGGCAGTTGACATCGTCGGTAGTGCAAGTACTGCACTCGGTGGACGACTATTGGGAGGTAGTGGCGTAGTAGTAGATGGGACTGTTGATGTTCTGATGGACGACGTTGCAGGCAGTTCTTCTTCTGGTGGATCGTGAGTACCACCCCCATGATCGTCTTAAAACAACAGATAAACTGATGGTCGCATAGGAAAATGCGTTCCGACGAACTTCTAAACGACCCAAGAGCCCAAGTGCTCATCGTACCTCCCGGTGTCGACCCAGCAGAGTACAATCAAAGTCAAAGAGGAGGATCTTGGCGCGGACGTGGTGGACGTGGACGTGGGGGTGGCCGACGACCCGGTCGAGGGTCTGGAAGGCGAATGCAGCGTACAGGTTCTTCTATGCTTGTTGACTGATTGATGCGTATTTCTTTATTTCTTCGTCTGGCCGGCTTTGGCTGTATACATGTACGTTCACGTCCTTCGCTATCTGCACTTTACTGGTAATCATTATGTTTTTAAACCCATCTGACGTACTTCTTTTTTTTTTGCCCTTTTCTTTTGGGGTTGATGTACATGCTATTATGCTATTATGCTATTTACGAATCGAATACAAGGTCGTTTTGTTATTCAGACGTTACAACGGCAGCTATTCCAAGATCAGGTCCGTCCAGAATTGATATGATATCAATATTGATTCATCCATCCGCTGCACCGATATCCTCCTTGACCTGGATCGGATAGAAACAAACGCCTTCAATTCGTTGTCAAGAACAGCCTGGGGTGCCTTGCGCCGAAACTTCGTGATTTTTTCCCGAAGATGTACTGACGAACATACAATATTAATGGTTAGCACGCGAAAGCAGATGAGAGGAAGTCAAATTAAGTATGATATTTACCATCAATGGGAATGCCTGTAAGGATACAAAACGCCATCAAGGCAGCCAGAAATTAGTATACCTACAGCATATCAGCATGTTCGAGGCAACTAACTAACTTTGTTTCCCTTCACTTCTGGGATTGCATTATTACAATATGCTATTTTGTTATTTTACGAATACAAGGTTATTTTTATTTATTCATGCGTTACCCGTAGCTATGTCAAAGCAAAGCAAAATCAAATCTCTCTCTGGAACTGATATGCAAAATCGAGACGAGACGTATCGGGCCGTACCAACCAATCTGCTTTGTATCCATCCTTATTCCAGATCGAAATAATATCCTTAATTCGTTAGGAAGAGTCTAGGATGCCTAGAGACGAAGCTTCGTGATTTCTTCCCGAAAACATACTATTACACAAATCATGATTAGCACGCACGTAGTACGTAAAGAACAAGAGGAGTTTTTTTTCATTTTTTTTTTCAAGTATATGTGATTATTCACCATCGGAATGCCTGTCAGGATACAGAACGCTGTTAGGGCTGCCAGGATACTAAACGTACGGAGAACGCCCTATGTTGTTTTAATAGTCAGCCCGACGATTCGAAATCAAGAGTATTAATGTATTGTAATGATAATTAGAGGTGTATTAGAGATGGAAGAGATGGTTAGAGATGATTAGGAGGTGGACGTACCAAGTCAACAACCCATCCATTGACGAAAAGTGTGACTGCATACAGGAGCATGCCCTTTGCAAAGTTCACGAGGGCGAAGCACTGAAAAAGAGTTGAAGGCGAAGGTGAAAGTATAAAAAATACGTGAAAATAAGTTCAAGTTTAATTGGTGAGTTTTTAATAATACCTCGGGTGAGTTAGTGCGATGCACGTCCTAGAATTCGAGAGACAGAGATACTAAAGTTAATCCAAATAGTATGCGGGGGTGGTGGACACCACACTCACTATGAGATAGCTGCAGATTGCAGTTGCGCCTATGCATTGTCCACTACTCTGTGATTCATTGCAACTTGATTATCACTTTCCATGCATGTCTACACAGTAGAAAAACGCTCACAATCATGGAGTACATTACCACTGGCCCAACTACACGAGTTCCCGCGCGTCAATATCGGAAGGATAATGATGAAGAGATTGACTTACTCCAAGGAAGGCCTTTCGGCTGCATGATAGCCTGCGATAACATTAACCTTAACATATAAATAAATCGTTTAATATACATGTTCTTACCCATCCTACACATCCAGCGACATCCAACACGAACATCGGAAAAAGAAGGAACAGGCGAAACTCCGGTTCGTAGACGCCTTTGTTTCGCCTTGCAGCCCATTTAACAGACCAGTCGGATAGTCTGCGCGGTAAATAAATCAAATAAATCAATGAAGGGACATGAGATGACGTAAGAACATATGGGAGAAGACGTACGGTCCCGCTGCGGCAGTACCGATGATTGATCTGATGAAAGGCCCGATGGAGATCAAGCCGACTCTGCAAGATAAAATCAGGTTGATTTCGCGTCGCTTAAAAGCCGGCTGACATTTTAGAGTCGAAGAAGTATGGTGCACTGCCGAATACTAACGAGTAGATGACAGAGATAACTATTGGCCGGGTGTGAGATTTGTCCATCTTCCGAATGTTGAAATACTTACCGACAAGCCAGCTTTGTACAGTGTCAGAGTGAACAGTTATTGTAAGTATGTATTGAGATCGACATAAGCAAAGCAGACTAACAGAGCCGTACAGCCATCTGAAGGGCGTTAAATCAAAAAAAGTTTGGATAAAATACTTATGAATATACTTACAAGCAAAGAACGCGAACCACACCGCAGGGCTAAGCGCGAAAGGAAGCGGTCTAAGCAAAGACTTTGTAAAGGTTATGTCACTTGAGTAGCTCCATGGCTTAAGTTCTTCAAGAAACGTCTTCGCTCTCGGAATTCTCTGGCCGGTTTCTTGCACGCTAATGTCCATGGACGGCATCGTATCAGTTTCTTCGACGTGGACTACCTCGTTGGCAATGTCGCCCTTCCGTGAGTGGGAGGTCTTCTCTACTTCGACAATATTTGTGGTATCATCGGTGCAATCACCACAGCATGCGCTTCTGCAGTCGTACTGTTTGAACAAGAATATGATAAGCAGTGACTTAGCGTATTGGTAAGTAAATATCTTCACCATCGTTTCAGGCATAAGAAATATCGTGCTAAGGAGGCTGATCCCGAACATGACCAGAATAATCCAGAATGTCCATCTTCGAAAGAAATATTAGAGTTGTGTTTTACTCATGCAAGTCATCACCTTACCTCCATCCAAGGGTGCTAATCACCGGACCATCGACAATGGGCGTTATCTGTATTACGCTTTAGTGGCGTGGCTTAGTAATGGTTTCATTGACACGCTCACAGTGACTCCACCTAAATAAATAGTAAGCGCTGACTTATGTGATGAAGAGAGGATAGACAAACCTCCGATAGCAAAGTTCCAAATCGCTACCCGCTTTCCTCTTTCATGGACCTATCATGATTTAAGGAACCAACACCTATGATAGATGGATTTTTTCTCACAAAGAATATATCGCCTATGCTGGCTGCGGCGAGAGCAAAGTATGGCGCCATTCCGAAGCCTGCATTAAATAACCTTATAATGTTTGATATACGTTGAGTAAAAGCTTGGAATACCTTGGAAGACACGAGCCAGCTTGAGTGAGGTAATATTTGTAGATCTGATCATGTGTCAAATAATCCAGAAAGGTCCAACAGTAAACTTGCTAACGTTGCCGCCCAAACACCTATTGAGCCACAAATATTGAAGAAGTCCAGTAGATTCATGCACAACACCATGATGAAGACCGACGATAAAGACGTACATGTGAAGAATTGACATGCTGAAGCAAACAAGAAAACAGGACGACGACCGAACTTGATAGCCAAAGAACCTTGAACAAGGGTAAATATCCCGGAAGCCAGAGACAAATCTGCACTTGTTTCTGCTACTGCGTTAACGGGGACACCCCATTCAGTCGCGATATCTTTAAAACCAGCGCTACATCGAGAGAATTTGTGTTCAATTTTGTCAATAACAGATTCTTGACCTGGCTGGCAGGAGCGCACTTAAGCAAGTGAGGAACGGATCCTCTATTAGGTAGTCGAGATCAGTTGAGGCACAGTCCAAAGTTGTTGGCTTCATTACGCTAGGCCAGCTGCTAAGCAGAGGCTGTTGAAGGACGAAAGTGATAGAATTCGGAAATTGATTATTAGCAGATCGTCTCGCGGGAACATTTCTGAGAGCTCACCTCCAAAATTGACATTCTTTTTTCCACCTCGGCCAGTTCAAAGGATCCTAAGATGCAGGGAATCAGCACAGCGCCAGCATTGTCTATGCTTCAGATACCTTTGGATCATCTGAAGGCTGTGGGTTGAGAATGATATCCTTGTCGCTGTAAACGTCACGCTAGAATAAGTCTTCCAGTTTTGTCTCAATATTTGTTTCCAGGACTAACCATGTGGAACGCTTCAGATGGATGTTATCAACAGGACGGTTTATATCCGTGTCAAGTACCTCTTCTTCGCTCAGGACCACCGTGCCAGGGACCTGTATAATCGATCAACTCCATTAAATACCTATCAACAGCGACAGCATTTTGAGTATTCGTCCACCTGTAATCCAACCGTTTTGTCCTCAAGTATACCGAATGCCATATCAGTCGGGAAGTGTTGAAGGTAAGTGCGGTGCTTGAGGTCTTAAGGAGTACCAGCTGCCACTGCCTGCGAAGGACCGTCCTTTCAATATAGCCCCAGTCACTCCTTCGGATCGCGCCACTCTACCACCTACGCCATGCTTATCCGACCAACCAAAGGCCCTTGAGCTAACAACATCGCATCCTCTTCACACCGGGTATCTCAATCTGGATAGCTGGAAAGCTGGTGAAGGGAAGCAACAACGAATGGTCAGGCACATCTAAACCTATTCTTCTCACTTGACCAAAATGACACTGCTGAAGGAGTCTTCCCTTCATACAAGCTATTTGTGTAGCTTCGTAATACCATATGCACATCTATAACTTCGGGCATCTACGCATTATTGTATTTAGTTGATGGAACGGCCCTTCCCCCGTTTGCTGCAAGACTAGGTGGTCATAGATGGGCGTATTGTGCAGAGTCACACACCAGACTACTTCGCCGAACACCTTGTTATGGGTCATCTGTCATTGTCCGTTTTTGACGGAGTCGCGCGTGCTAATTACAAGCAAACAATTGGCATCAGAACTGGATACCATACAAGAGCCTCGAGCCCCTAATCTAATATTAATTATCCCCGAAATTGACAAAGAAAAAGTGAAAACTTACGTAAATATGAATCCTCCTGATTCGTCCCCAAGAGACGAGTGAACGTCATTTTGTCAAGAAGAGTCTGGGATGCCTTGCAACGAAACTTCGTGACCTCTTCCCGAAAACATACTGGCGTACATATAATTGTTAGCATAAAAAAAAACGGGAGGATGGCAAATATTCACCATCGGAACGCCTGTCAAGACGCAGAATGCTGTCACGGCCGCGAGAATACCTAATATTAGCATGTTCCAGATTAATGGAATCCCTTCTAAGCCAAATATATACTATTTCTCTGCGTGATACACGCACCGAAAGTACGAAGAATCCCCTATTTTTCATTTTAACTCATAATCAATATCGAGAAAGGGATGTAGTAATCGTTGTAGATGACACACCAAGTCTATCACCCATCCATTGACGAAGAGTGTAATTGCGTAAAGAAGGATGTCCTTCCCAAAGTTGACAAGGGCAAAGCACTTAAGAATCGAAGGTGAATAAAATTAAATGTAAAAATGTAAAAAGCTCAAGTTTAGTGGGTTTCCATACCTCAGGTGCGTTAGTCCGATGCACATCCTGGAATTCAGGAAATATAGACAGTAGAATGAATATAAATGGCATGCAGAGTTGCACATGCCCTCACAATAAGATAGCTGCAAATCGCAGTTGCACCTATGCACTGTCCTCCACTCTGTGGTGAATTGCAGCTTGATTAACGCTCTCCACACACACTACTCAGCAAAGCACTCACAATCATGGAGTACATCACCACTGGCCCTACTGAAAAAATCCAAAAAGGTTAATATCGATGAACAAAGACAGCTAGATCTACTTACTCCATGGAAGGCCTTTTGGTTGCATGATAGCCTGCAGGAATCTTACGCTGAATATATACATCTTTTAACATGCATAATGCGTATAATTACCCATCCAACATATCCAGCGATGTCAAGTATGAACATCGGGATGAGAAGGAACAGGCGGAACTCAGGTTCGTATATGCCTCTGTTTCGCCTAGCAGCCCATTTGACAGACCAGTCAGATAGTCTGCAGGATAAATCAATGAGTGGATACGGATTAGAATGCAATCTTCAGGATAATACGTACGGGCCTGCTACCGCAGTGCCAATGATAGATCCGAGGAAGGGCCCAATGGAGATCAAGCCGACTCTATAAGAGAAAATTAGCCAAAATTATTGCCGCTTGAAAGCTGCTGACGTTTCAGAGTTGAAGAAGTACGGTGCACTGCCGAATACTAACGAGTAGATGACAGAGACAACTGTTAAGGGTATATTAGATCCGTCAATTTTCTGTAGGTCGAATACTAACCGACCAGCCAACTTCGTGCCATGAAAAGTTCAGTATGCTTTATAAGTCGACGTAAATGAAACAGACTGACACAGTTGTACAACCATCTGAGGAATGTTAACCCGAAATACATTCGCTCGAGAAGGTGTATGCTTACAAGCAAAGAACGTGAACCACACCGCAGGGCTAAGCGCGAAAGGAAACGGTCTAAGCAAAGACTTCACAAAGCTTATGTCACTTGAATAGCTCCATGGTTTAAGTTCTTCAAGGAACGTCTTCGCTCTCAGAACCTTCTGGCCAGTTTCTTGTATGCTAATAGTCTCAGACGATGTTCTATCAATTTCCTCGATATCCAGCACCTCGTTGGCGATGTTGACCTTCGATGGATGGTGGGTCTTCTCTAACTCAACAATGTCTGTGGGATCATCAGTGCCATCACCATAGTGTGCACTTCTGCGGTCGTACTGTTCGAATAAGAAATAAATAAGTGAAGTGCTTGTGTGCAATAAATATCTTTACCATCGTTTCAGGCATGAGAAATATTGCACTGAGGAGGCTAATCCCGAACACGACCATGATAAACCAGAATGTCCACCTTCGAGAGCGTAATCAGAATCACATTTTGTTAATGCGAATTATCGCTTTCACCTCCATCCAAGGGTGTTAATCACTGGACCATTAACAATAGGTGTTATCTTGGTTACGCTTTAATGTCGCAGTTTATTGACGGTTTCGTCGATACCCTCACCGCAAGTCCACCTAGGTTAGGTGATTATAATTAGATATCGACCTTCGTGATGAAGAGAGAAACGGCAAACCTCCGATGGCAAAATTCCAGATTGCCACTCGCTTTCCCCTTTCATGGACCTATTATGCTTTAAATAATAACCTTAGGATAGACAAGTTTAACCTTACAAAGAAGATATCGCCTATGCTGGCTGCTGCAAGAGCCTCGTACGGTGCCATTCCAAAGCCTGCATTAAATAAACTTAACGTTTTTCTATGAGTTGAATAAAGCTGAGAATACCTTGAAAGACTCGAGCCAGTTTGAACGAGGTAATGTTTGTGGATCTAATAATGCGTTAACGCCTTCGAAAGATATACAATAATAAATGTACTAACTTCGCAGCCCAAATGCCTATTAAGTGGCAAATGCATCAGATGTCAAGCTGTTGTCGTTTCTCCGAACTACAAGTAACGATGATAGAAACGTACATGTGAAGAATTGGCATGCCGAGGCAAACAAGAAAACAGGGCGATGACCAAACTTGATACCCAAAGAGCCTTGAACGAGGGTGAATATCCCAAGAGCCAGAGACAAGTCTGCATTCGTTCCTGCTACTGCGTTAACCGAGATGCCCCATTCCGTTGCGATATCTTTAAAGCCAGCGCTGAATGGTGCGAGTAAATTTCACTTTTTGTCAGAAATAATTTTTTATTAAGCTTGTGGAAACGCACTTTAGCAAATGACCAACGGATCCGCTGTTAGGCAGTCGAGATCAGCTAAGGCACGTTCTAGAATTACGGATTTTGTTACGCTAGACCAGCGGCTAAGCAGAGGCTGTTGAAGGGCGAATGAAAAGCGCCGGCATTTGGAAATCGAGTGAGCAGCGAATAGTATCGTGTGAACATTAGTAAAACAGCTCACCTCCAATAGTGACATTCTTTCTTCCACCGTGGCCAGTTTAGAGGATCCTAAGGTGCCGGGGATTAGAGTAATACGGTCATTATTTATGCTTTCGCATGCCTTTGGATCATCCGAAGGTTGTGGGACGAGAATGATGTCCTGGTCGCTTTGTTCACCACGATGGAATAAATATTTTCTTTTTTGTCTTGGTATTTGTTGTCAGGACTTACCCTGTGGATCGCTTTAGATGGGTGTCGTCAACACGGCGGTTCAAATCCGCGCCAAGTGTCTCCTTGTCACTCAGCACTGCCGTTCCAGGGACCTGTATGTCCAATCAACTCAATGTGCTATGTACAACAGCGACAACATGATACGTCATCCACCAACCTGTTGTCCAAACGTCTTGTCCTCAAGAATCCCGAACGCCATGTCGATTGGAGAGGGTCGAAGATAAGTATAAGACCGGAAGTCTTAAGAAGCGTCAGCTGCTGCATTCCGCGAGGCGCTGTCTTTTCAATAGAGTCACAATCACTCTTTCGCATCGCGGAGGTTTGCACATACACAAAGTTTATCCGACCAAGCAAGGGTCCTAGAGTTGGAAACGTCGCGTTCATGTCATATTAAGTGTCCAATATGAGCGACCGAAAAGCCGGTGGCGAGAATCAACAAATGAATGGCCGGGCGTCTAAGCATATCCTTCTCACTTGTCAGCCGACGCAGGCCTTCTATCGTGCAAAAACATTTGTTCACGAGAAGCTAAAAGCTATTTATATAGCTTTATAATGCCATGTGTTCATTTGTATTGTTCCTCGGGTGTCTATTTATCAAGGCGTTTGGTCAATGGAAACGGTTCTTCACAGAGTAACTGTGTCAGACAAGCGGCTGGAATGCGAGCCCTTATTCCTGTCGACCTTTAAGAGTACAATGGAGGGGAAAGTAATCGTTGACCGAGACATCCTGACTGGTAGGATAGTCGGAGTTTTAGAGTACTGGATTCTCCCGTGTTTTCTTGATCAATTGAGTGACGTTCATAACTGGTGTATTGTGAACACGCCCGACTTCGGTTCTCTGTCCCCTTGAACGTACCCTATCGTGGATCATCTATGACTATTCTTTTTGGGAATGCTGCACTTGCTAATTTAGCGTAAATGATTGACATCATATCTTGGATACCAGTATCACTTCGGAGCACACCGAGTCTCAAGCCTCTAGAAGAATATCGGTCACTGCCTGAATTTGACACGGAAGTAGAGCCTTACATCCATACAACCCACCCAACTCGTCCTCAATAAGAGCAGTCACCCTTAGTTTGTCAGAAAGAGTTTAGGATGCCTCGCGACGAAACTTCGTGACCTTTTTCCGAAAATATACTATTGCGCGCTTATCAACCTTCCTCTCGCAGTGCTAGCTATACTGAACTCACCATCGGAATGCCTGTTAGGATACAGAACGCCGTAACAGCTGCCAGAATAGCTAAAGCAAGCAAGCGAATTTCGGGACGAGCGAATATGGATAAACGTTCATAACAATAGTTCAAGCTACGAACCGAAAGTACGAAGAATACCCTGTTGCATTGGGTTTGGAGCTTGCGATGAGAACGACATGCAATCATGGGAAAGATATACATACCAGTTCGACCACCCAACCATTGGCAACGAGAGTTACTGGAAATAGAACCATATTCTTGGCGAAGTTGACAAGAGCAAAGCACTTCGGAGCGGAGGAATTTGAAATGAATGAAGCCAGATGTAAATACGAAGGGAAATGAATCACCTCTGGGGTATTCTTCCGATGAACGTCCTGGCGTAAAGTAGAATATGACGAGAATAACTATGGGGGATAGGAGGTATGTTCTCACTATGAGATAACTGCAAATCGCAGTTGCGCCAATGCATTGCCCTCCAACCTAAGACATCATCAGGTTTAATTAGTGCATCCTAAATGAATATTACACCTGGAGCTTACTATCATGGAGTACATCATCACGGGACCGACTGAGAAAACCAACAATAATTAGCGGAGAGGAGCTTCGGAAAAGCCAAAGGGGCATACTCCATGGAAGACCCTTTGGCTGCATGATAGCCTGCAGTACCAGTCAGAACGAAGATGATGTATTTGTCAAAATAGATTTACTGACCCAGCCAACATAAGCGGCAATCTCTATCACGAACATCGGAATTAAGAGAAATAGACGGAATTCCGGCTCGTAAATGCCTTTGTTTCTTCTCGAAGCCCACTTAACAGACCAGTCGGATAGTCTAAAAGTAAATCGTAGAACTGGTTCAACTTTGTTAGGAAGTGCACGATAGAATACATACGGTCCTGCTATAACAGTACCAATGATAGAACCGATGAAAGGTCCGATGGATATCAGACCAACTCTGTAAACGTACGTTAATCGGCCTTCACGACAACACAAGTGACTCACGTCTTGGCATCGAAGAAGTACGGCGCACTTCCAAACACCAGTGAATAGATAATGGAGACAACTATACTGCGATTATGAGGATAGTTTTCTACGTCAGATAGACCACTCACCACCGAACCAGCTGTATGTTGCAAAAGGATAAGTACACATCGAGGTCGATGAAAGTGAAGTAAACTGACACGGTGGTACAACCATCTGGGCAGCGAGAATGCGTCATTAATCGGGACAACCATATATGAAAATACTTACAAGCAAAGAACGTAAACCATACGGCAGGACTCAGTGTGAAGGGTAATAGTCTGAGTAATGACTTTATGAAGCTTATATCGCCTGAATAACTCCATGGCTTTAGTTCTTCAAGGAAAGTCTTCGGTTTCAAGCCTTTCTGTGAAATTTCTTGCGGGTTCGTGGATATTGAAGGTGATCTATCAATTTCTTCAATGTCCACTGCTTCTCTAGACTCGTCGGACTTCGACGGAGAGGAGTTTCTGTCTAGTTCAGCTTTGTCTGCGAAACTTCCGATACCATTCGTCTTACTTGCGATTCTGCGGTCGTACTGTTCAACTGTGAAGTAAATAACGACGAATTATTCAAATGGAAATATAACACGTTACCATCGTCTCAGGCATTAGGAATATTACGAGAACCAGACTGATGCCGAACGCGATCATAATAAGCCAGAAAGTCCATCTAGTGGAAGATCGTCTTATGTGCTCTGAATGCATGCATCATAGTCTTACCTCCATCCAAGAGTACTGATGACAGGCCCATTGACAATTGGAGTTACCTAACCGGCGATTAGGGACGTAGGTCAGGCGGGTATTCGCCATCACGCTCACCGCTATCCCTCCTGTTAAAGCATTGAGTTTGATGGTGTCGATTTTATTATTGAAAAGCGAAACTGCGAACCTCCTATTGCGAAATTCCAAATAGACACACGTAACCCTCTTTCATGAACCTAGAGTGCCTTAGGTAATTGATTCCAAAGCGCAAATGATTCAACGTACGAAGAAGATATCACCTATACTAGCTGTAGCTAGAGCCTCGTACGGGGCCATGCCGAGACCTGGACTTGCTTGCATCTTAATATGTTCGAAATGTTAATCAAGAAAGATGCCGCACCTTGGAATACCCTGGCTGGTGTGAAAGAGGTAATGTTTGTTGACCTGTTAATGTTTGAATTCCAAACGTAGACTCTACTAGGAAAAGAATCTTACTTTGCAGCCCAGATACCTATAAATTGAATTTCCACACGTCAGAATGCCATGCAGCCGTAGTATCGAAAGAGCCTACATGTAAAGAACTGGCAAGCGGAGGCGAACAGGTAAACAGGCCGACGACCGATCTTAATACCCAGAGAGCCTTGAACAAGAGTGAATATTCCGAGAGCAATATATAGGTCCGCAGTCGTCCCCGCAACTGCGTTGACGGAGACGCCCCATTCAGTTGCTATGTCTTTGAAGCCAGCACTGAAAATGCCACAGAGTGTATATCCAGTTCGTTAATGATCAGCAATAACGTTGCTTGAGTTTGCTTGTAGAAGCGCACTTAAGAAGATGCCCGATAGATCCACTTTTCGATGGATAAAGTCAGCCAAGTGATATTTCGAGAGTTTGTTGGACGTCATACGCTAGACCAGCGGCTAGACAGAGGCTAGACGAAGAAAAGAGCGGTTTAGACACAGTTGGATGATTATCAAATGTAATCGTGGGAATATTCTAAACTCCCAACTCACCTCCAATAGTGACACTCTTTCTTCCACCTCGGCCAATTCAAAGGATCCTACACAATGAAGATACGCGCAGTGCCATGATAAATTACTCATATTCCATACCTTTGGATCATCTGAAGGCTGCGGGACGAGTACAATGTCCTTATTGCTTTCTCCGTTGCGAAAGAGTGAGTCTCTTAATCTCGCCGATATTTTACTCTGACTGAACTCTTACCCTGCAGCGTGTTTCAACCGCGTGCCATCATTAGGACCGTCAAAATTAGTATTGATATCCTTAATATCGCTCAGAAGAGCTGTTCCGGGAACCTAGATGATTGATGCCATTAGTTGTCTGATAAGAGAATCTACGGACTCGTTTACCTGATCTCCAAGCTTCTTGTCCTCGAGTATTCCAAATACCATTTCGACTAGAGAGCGGAGAGTATCAGCGCAGGACCTGGGTACTTGAAGCTCACTGGCCACTGCCTTCCGCAGATCAATGTGCACACTCAATATAATAGTAATCACCGCTTCGGTCCGCTGTGACGGTGGAATTTATACGAAGCCTATCCAGTAAGCCCCTCATACATCCCGGTATTCATTTATGGATCAACAAGCACCGCAACTATACAAGACATGCACTCCAAACCCAAATCGTCGAGTTCATCTCACATTCCAATGTGTAGTGTTTATTTGCCGAAAACGTCGGGCACACGAAGTCGACATCGAATGGTCAGGCGTCTACTTATGCCCTTCTCATTCGTCAGCTGATAACGTAGATCTCTATACGTGCAAAACCATTGTTCACGAGAAGCTAGACGCTATGTGCGCGGCTTTATAAGACATGACTCCGTACCTAATGCTCCTCAGGACACTATCCAACATGGTTGCCGATCAAAAGAACGGCGCTTCACATACCAACGGTACCGACAAGCAACTTAAGTGCGAGCCTCTCGTCTATAGCGGAAGCTTGGATGAATTCAAGTCATTCGACGTAACGACAATTATCGGACGCGAGTTTCCCGACGTTCAGCTCAGTAATCTCCTGAAGTCTCCAGATTCGGAGAGGCTTATCAAGGACCTTGCGATAACGAGCGAGTGCTCTTCATTCTTCATGCTAGCATCCATGCTAACACCATTTTATGATCCAGTCAGCCAGCGTGGTGTCGTATTCTTCCGCAACCAGGACTTGGACTTGGAACAACAAAAAGAACTCGTCGACAAGATTGGTAGATTGGCGGGCAGGCCGGAAACGTCAGGGCTACATGTTCATCCTCTATACAATTCACCGGATAATACTCCACTCGATGATACGGGCAAGATGGATCGCCATGGTACGCATAACAGCTCTTCACTTAGCATTATAGTCTAACGAATTATATGTTAGTTTACGTTATTTCTTCGAAGACCCAGGATAAGTTGTATGCGACCATGGCTCACAGGATGTCAGTCAGACCAACGTCTGAGCTATGGCACTCCGAGTAGGTGCATGGTCAATAATCTGGTAGCCTTTACTTATGGCTCCATACAGTATAACCTTTGAGAATGTCCCGTCGGATTATTCATGCCTGAAGATCACGAAGACACCAACCACTGGAGGTGATACAGTAAGTATAAGAAGTCGACCATACAATTCGTGTACTTACTGGTCCGCCGCTGTCCGATAACAGCTATGGGCGTCGGGCTGCGAGGTCTACGACCGCATGTCCCCCTCTGTTCGTGAATTCCTAACTACCCTCACCGCAACGCACGCGCAACCCGTCTTCAAGCGGTCCGCTGCAGCCGTAGGGTGCGAAATCGTCTCTCCTCGTGGTTCTCCCGACAACTCCGGCGATGCCTTCGAGGTATCCCATCCCGTTGTACGTACTAACCCCGTCACGGGATGGCGAAGCATCTACGCCGTTGGGCTACATTGCAGGGACATCGATGGCCTCACTAAACACGAAAGTGACAGAATAAAGGAGTACTTTGACTATATGATTACGCAGTACATTTGTGCAATCATCTCTTTATTATGGTCCTTGCTGATTTCGAATTTGCTTCACATAAAGCCACCATGACTTGCAAGTACGCTTCAGGTGGAACCCGAACGACATAGCCATCTGGGATAAGTGAGAAAAATCCTACCTTACACCATTCGCGTTTCGCTTTTAACACGAATCATTTAGTCGCTCGGTCTTTCACAGCGGAACGTCAGTAGCTCCTTTACTTTCATTATAGCTCAAGGCTAACCTCGATCGTAGTCCTGATCTCGTTGGCGAAAGAGAAGGCCGGCGAACAACGTCAGTTGGGGAACGCCCGTACTTCGATCCTGCGGTACGTTGGCCTTCATTTCTCGTTAACCACTTCTCGCATACTCATGATCATGCTTATCAGTCTATGACAAGACGCGAGGCCATGGCCAAAGGCACTATCAAGCTGGTATGAGCAACAGTAAACTTCACCTCTTCCCTCTCCAGGCAAACATTCGCAAGATGGCCTTGTACGCTTGTCTCGTGAATGTCCCACAAACTTGTAAATAGTACGTCACATGGAGAACCTCGTTTTATGACTTCAACAAACATGTAATACAAAGTGAATAAGAAATCTCTTTATCACGTCTTACGGGGTGGTTATTCCTTTGGTTCTCTTGAATCTCTTATGGCATTAAATGCAATAGTATCCTCTATAGCACCAGAGATTAGTCAGTTACTTGGCTTCAATTGCTCTATATTTGGTTGCATCACACTGGTTGATTATTTTTAGCCATACACACCCTGCAGGTGTCACCGTTCAGCTAATTTCATAATTGGTAGAAATCCATATAAAGTACAGGAGGCACTGGATCCCAAAAATATAGAATACAGGACATTTACATATAAAGACAACCGAGCAGAACTTACTATAGCCCTGCACATGCCTGCTTGATCTCATCAGCCACAGCACGGAACCTTTCCTCACCCTCATTATTCAGAACATCACAGTTCCACCACTCCTCAGGTGCAGCATCATTCACAAAATCAGGATCGCGAGGTTTGACGTGCGGGACAATTAGAGCGCGTGGATTGGTAGTGTCGACATGGTAAAAGCAGAGTCGTGGGCCCATTGCACTGACTGCATGTAGTTTTGGTATGGGACAATCGCCTGGTTGTTCCAGTAATTACACGCTGTAGGTTGAGAAATTACTGACTAAAGGGCTCACGCCGTAAATCAGCCAGTCGACGTCTGATCTGCTCGTCAGCCTCGTCGCGTTTGGAAACATATCGAATATCCGTTGGTTTCTTCAGCTCCAGGATAAAAACAGGGTAATTATTGAAGAATACTTCGAACTCCACGAACCAGTCAGGAGCTCGTAGACTGCCAGGTTGCTGATACTGCGGAACGACAGTGAAGTCGGAGAGTACAGGAAAGAGGTAGTTAAGAAGCTTGTTGTATGGCCCATAGAAGTCATTTTCATCAGCGTTATTGGGGACGGATTGGAACCGACGGACGATTTTGGGCCAAGCCATTATCATTGAGTGTTGTGGTTGATGGAGTGGTTTGTGCCGCAAATCGATCACCTGCTGCAGGCCATTGCCAAAGGCGGCATCAAATTGGTATGAACAAACAGTACTCTTAACCTCCGTCCTTCTTTCGTCAGGCAAACATTCGCAAATAAGACGGCGACATACACTTGTCTCACGAATATCTCATTGTTGTAAACAGCACATCGCATCGAAAATCTCGTTTATTGCTTCAACCAACAAATGTGCAATACAAAGTGAATAGAAACATTTCTTTATCCAAAAGAATAGTAATACTAAGACTACACAGCTAAAATTACGTCTCTACGGGTCGCCGTTCCTTTATTTCGTCCTCTTCGTCGGGTATAATAAAACACTGTCGAGAAAAGGTCCTAGGTACTCCAGTTTCAATGTGAAATGTGACGGCAAAAAACTGCAAAATGCGAAGAGGAAAATAATGACGAAATGCGGAAATTGTTTGAAAAGAAACAAAAAAAGGGTCGTCGCTGGATCGTTACACAAAAACGTTTAATCGAAAACCAAAGGAAATCTACCGGGGGATCATGACACTCCGCCGTCTAGCCCGTTCAAGTGGGTGAATGCTTGAGCTCAGACTACTGTGAAGTACTGCACGTTCTGTACGTTCTTGACTTGTATCACCATCCTCGCTCGGAGCTATTTTTATTTATATTGGCATCGATTTAAATGGAGGATAAATAAAACCTACGATCTGAATCTGCACAAGCCTTCGGCACTGAATTTGTGCCAGTTGCTGTGGACTCCGTTCCAGGGCCATTAAGGAACGCGTCCATAGGACCAGTGGCCAGTGATGAATTTACTTGCTTCGGAAGGAACGAGCGCCGACGCTATAAGGAACAAGTCTCAGAGAACGACAGTAGACCTGTGGTAGTAGAAATACCTTGAGCGCCCCGGCGACATTGATATTCTCGATGTCAACCTTGAAACGCGTCTCGTCTACACGGGCACGCTTCTCTGCACATTCGACGACCCAGCCTATTCCAACAACATGGGGACGAGGCTCGTCGAGAAGTCTACATAAAGAAACGCGCAAGTACTTGTTAACATGTCTAAGAGGGCAGCTTGAACAAACGCATACCGGTACTTTGTCAGAGTACTTGCTAGGCCATTTTTATACACAATATGAGTACAAGTCTGGCCAACTCGAGTGAGTACCTGTAGTTACAAAGCATTGAAAGATGAGTTCCATTAAATTCCGGACATGTGAAGTGAGAATCACCTTCGCCCCAAGACCACGCAACATATCCACAAACAACGCTCCAGCATCATCACCCTCATCCGTACGAACATCAACAAAAACCGTACACTGGGCTAGCACATCAAGGGATCCCGGCATCTTCGTCCTACCCATCGATCTTCCACTCTTGGATCCACTCTTCACAGTGCTTTCGCTATCCGACTCACTAAACACGGAGGACGTGATAGAAGGTGATCGCGAATGGCCTCGAACGCTGGTTTCGCTCTGTGTTCGTCCTAGGCCCGGATACCCGGAAGTGAAGGAACGAGGTGCAGCCGCGCGTTGTGGTCGGGAAGTTGACGAGGTTAAGGCACCTCGGTTGTCATCGGTCGAGGGTTCTGCTGAGGACCGATCATCAACAGGAGTAGTTCTGCCATTGCCATGTTTCGAATTTAATGGATCAGGCGAGGTCATAAGAGACTGCGACAATGCAGTAAAAGCCATCGACGCACGACGCGACGCATTAAGCTTGCTAATCCGTTTAAGCTCTTTCCCAGTGATAATTTCGCTACCGTCAGCAGAACTCATGCTCGTATCCCCGTTCGCATTCGACGAGGTTGCAGAGACGTCACCATCGTTAGCTTTCTCTCTTTGTTCCTCAGTGATCTCTTCGTCTTCCTCAGCGAGTAAGTACGACTGCAGGCCACCCTTTACAGGACTTCCTTGGACAGTCTCAAGACTCGGATTCTGACTTGCCCTTATCCGTGGAATCGGTCGTCCGAACACTCCAGTCGTGCCACCGAATCCGAATCGGAAACTCGATGGTGGAGGCATCTTGTTATTCCCACTCGCATCAGGAGTAGTACTTCTTGACCCAAATGCAACTGGCGCGGTCCGAGACGAATTAGCGAGTGCTTTCGCCTTCCCTTTATCCTTGGACAAAGACGATCCGAAAGCAGGAGGTGGCGGTGGAGGCAAAAACGATTTCTTTGCTCCAGGAGTGGAATCGACAGAACCTGCTCGACTCGTCGATCTTGGTCGTCCAATCGTTCTACTTCCTGGACCAGACACCGGTACACTCATCTCGCGTGTGAATCCGAGACTCGTTGCAGGACGAATTCTTTCCCGTTGCTCGCTCGCTGGCCGCCTAAGCGCACTCGCTCCGGCAGATGTATTTGGCTTTGAGGGTGGTGGCATGGCCAGCTTGTCGAGCGCAGAGCTCAGCTTATTCAGCGCTTGCTTCGCCTGTTCGTTCGCAGCGGTGTCATTGATTGGAGGTGGGTATAGAGAGAACGTGAACGGCTTAGATGGTCCAGAGTCCAACTTTGGTACCGACTTCAGAGTTAAGGAAGAATTGGCCGAACTAGCAGCCGAACCGGACTTTCGTGGAGAAAGTGAGGAAGGGACGGTGAGGACAAATGTTTTGCGTGGAGATCGCTGGGGTTGCAGTTCCGCATGCTTATCTCGCTTTACTTCCTTTCGTTCTGCACCGTCTTGAACCGTCTTATCTGTACTAGCCTGAACTGTTTTATCTTCTTGCTTCGTGTCACCACCATCTCCTCCTTCCACAAGACCAGTACTCTTGGTATCAACTAAGGAAGGCCGGCCCTTGTCATCCTTCGGCGTGCGCATCTGAGCCTGGATTGCTTTCTGCCGAAGCACACTCGCGCGAGTAAGCCGCATCCGCGGAGTCGTTCCTGAGACTGATACCAAGCTCTTACGTTTCTTGATACTAGCAGCGCCAGTTGCCCCTCGTGAAGTCGACGAGAGCATTTTGACCTTATGCTTACCCTTGGAGCCTTGCTTGCGGATAGAAGATAATGAAGGACCTGGTGTCTTCGGCACAGAACCCGTTGACAAGGACACTGGTGTCGGCAGGTCCGAGCTCTTCGAATCGCCGTCCCTTTGGCCAGTTAATTTCACCTCATCTCTGACCTTTGCCTGTTTCCTCTCCTCTTCCTCAAATGTCCGCTGTTCCTCTCTGTAGTCGTACTCCTTGCTACCCTGCCCTTTAGACTCCATCGCAGAAAGAGGTGTAAGCGGTGATAAGCTCAACAGTTTTGACAGATGGCTCTTCGTTGACGGAAGGTGTCCAGAAGGAAGTGGTCGAGAAGGAAGGATCTTATGTCGGGGTGTTGTAGGCAGAGGTACTGCGTTTCTATCCTCTTCGCGAGGTTGAGGTGGAGGAGAGGAGCGGTGCTTCGTCGTGACAGACATGGTAGAAGGGAGAAGAATATCCGTTGTTGTAGATGTAGAGACCGTAATAGATGGTGCAGCTCGAGGTGATTCGGGTGCAGCTACTGGCTTTGCCTTAATCAATGTATCCGAGGGACGTATCTCGGAGTCAACATCTATACTAGGCTTCTTTGCTTCTTCTGGCTCCGGAGGGGATGGAGGAAGAGGAACTAAGCTTGGTTGTGGACTCTTATTCTGTAGATGCTGCTCAGTCTCCATACTCTCGTGCGGCTCCTACAATTAAAGTCCGACTTAGTCCGAATGAATTTTGATAAAAACAAAAAACTCACGCTTGTAGCCCGTTTCTCATCATCATCATCATTATTACTGGCATCTCTCCCTTCTCCTGTACCCCGCGATTTCCCCAGAACAAGCGCTGCGCCAACGCTCACAGCCCTCGTCTTCAACGCAGGCTTCGCAGAGGGAGCGCCAAGGCCTAAATTTATCGTGAGCTTCCGTGGACTCGGGGTCACAGTACGCAGATCCAGTGTCGGAATCGCGCGAAGCTGCTTGATCGTTGGTGTCTTCGGAAACAATACAGGCTCTTCCAATCGTGTTGGTTTCGTGCATTGAAGTGGAGTTGAGGCAGTTCCAGAACGATGAGAAAATTCGGACGAAGAAGAAGCCTCGCTGAAAAAGCGGCGTCCAGGTGAGCTAGGCACGTCTGTCGGTTTGGCCCGGCTAGCATTTATACTCGGTGATGACGAAGACGATCCGGAGGAACGCTTGAAGAATGCATCCAAGGTTTCTTGGCTCGCAAGCTTAGCCCGTTTCGCGTTGGATGCACCGCTCGCAGTTGGAGTCGATTCCGAGGAAGCCAGTAAAGATGTGCCAGATTTAGCCATAGGGTAAACTGTTGAGCTAATGTCTATGGACCCGCGGCGCGGAGGCGCAAGAGGCGACTCGAGTGTCGAGTTGCCACTTGCCTTAGAGCCAAAACCAGAAGGCGAAGGTAAGGCCGTCTCGTCAAAAGATGAAGATCGCGGTCGTTTAGGGTATTTCGGGTGGGTGTCACTTGAACAACCGGAGAAATCGAATGGTCCTCGCGGAACGGACGGCCTTTCATGCACCGTGCTCTCTGTGGACTTCGCTCTTACCGTTCCTTCATCCCGCTCCAAATCATCCCGTATTTCGTCTTCACGTTCCTCAGAGTATCGTTGTGTCTCCAGTCCGGAACCGATACCAGCACGCGCCAAAACATCAGCCATCTTTGCGTCAACCTCACCCTTCCCACTCCCATTCCCATTCCCGTTCATCGTCCCAGCCCGGGCCTCCTGCAAGAACCGTGCATTCGCCCTCCTCATAGCATCCCGAGCATGCTTCAACGGAGACCGATCATACTCCACATTAAACTCGGGTAACGCAAGTTGCGAACGCGTCCGTATCTGGTTCTGATTCTGCTGTGTGTTCGTGTTTGTTTGTCGTGTAGTATTAGGTCTAGATGTCATTGTCGATATGCAATAGTCTTGAGTTCCCCAGAGTAGGTTTGTCTATTACTTTGTAACATAGACAAGATACAGCTGAGGTATGCGGCTGGTAGGTGGCTACTCTCAAGACTCAGTTTGTTGTAGGAGACGAACACGGACGGTTTCATCCAAATGATCGCGTCGTCCACGGTACACGTGATCGCTCACTAAATTTCAATTTAATTTAAATATATTTGCATGGATATTTGCATAAAATAATGCTCCTACTGTACCGTAGCGCGTGTATAAAGGGTATTTGCATAAGGTGAGGTATCTACTACAATTAAAAGGGAGAATATGTAGGTAGGATCTACTTGCTATACCACCCACTCATCAACCACGCCTCGTTATGCAGCGCAATCGCCGTATCAATATCAGTGTCTGCAACGTAGGGTTGGCCAGCGTTATGCCTTCGCTCAATCTCGAAAGCAACCTTGGTGAGTGCGCCGCTGCATGTACGATGACCAAAAGGAAATGCAACAAATGCTTCACGATGCGCAAGGATCGTTTCCAATAAATTGAAATCCGGATCGCGCGTCGCACAGTGTAAATGCGAAAACTCTGGGGCATAATGCGCACATAGCATCTGGATGAGACCACAACCTTCAATCGGTGCATCGGCTTCCGATTTAGAAGGAGTCGATTCGATGAACTGCTTGGGTTCGTAAATCTCGAGGAACGGATACACGGCCGCGTGTGCGCTGGGGGAGGAGCGGAGAGGGCTTACCTGGACGTTGCCCTCCCCGTCCGTCATCGTGGTCATTTCTGATTCTGTTGACATCTGCATGTCTTCTTCCGGTTGGATAATCTGAGGTACGTGCTGTGGCTTGGGAAAGCAGTCAAAACCACTATCAATGCTACTATCGAAACTGCTCGTACCTGTTTACTCTCCGTGGTTGATTGAGGGTCGACCGGTGCATATGCAGCCAGATTCAACGACCCAAACAGACGACACATCTCCGCATCTACATCCGACATGGCGTTATCCTATGGGAAGACAAGTCAGCAACCACAGTCTCGCTCTGAACTAGCGCAGGCAATATGAGTCCCATTCCACATTGCGGGCTCGAAGGTCCCGTAACGCAAGGCCGTTGCAGCACACTACGCAATGTAAGACAGCGACGCACCTTAGGATTGTAATATTCCAACGATATAGCAGAAACACTTCGTTGCACGAGCGTCGTCATCTTTATTATCGCCGAGTGGGTGTGGCCTAATGATACGAGACTCTGGCGTGCAAGGTAGGCCACTTGGGAGTATAAAAGAGAAAAATGGAGGGTCGATAGGAGCCACCAAGCGAGGGGAGCTTATTAGTACGGCCCCGACCCTCTGCCCAGTCACAACATGAGGGTCCCGCGTGCATTGTGCCCATATCCATGCCATGCACGTTCCATGCTTTCGTCAGGTCATACAGGGGCTGCCCACCTCATCGCTTGGGGCGATGGGGAAACGACGGAGGCATCGATTGCACAAGTTCAGAACTTCTTAATGCAATGTGCAAAGACAGTACCTTAGATCAGTATGGCAGTTCTTACCAGATTACATAATGAAGCATAACTACTAGGGATCCGAATCGTACCGTACAGTACGGTTACGACCCGTTTCGGTCACGGTACGATCTGTACTCGTACCGGACTTTGAGACACCAAATACGGCTCGTATAAAACGGGCCGTATCCCGTATCCTATTAGGCCAAATACGGCCGTATACGGCTGTATACAGAGTACAGACATCCAAAGAAGATTTTCAGTATTAATAACATGTGTAGCACAGTTTATAATTATTTCTTCTCTTTGTATACCTTATAATATACCTTTTATACATAAAAACACCAAATTTAGCTAATCTTGGGGTCAATGTATTAATATTATATTATTTATCTTCTCAAAATAGTTAGTCATGTGACTATCTTTTATTACTTCATACAAATTATATTTCAGATTTACTGAATATATTGATGAAAATGGGCATAAAAAGTGCTAATTTGATAGGGACATACATATAAAGTAATAATAGGCCTTTTTAACGATTTTAAAGTATATTAATTATTTCTTTCTATTAATATAATATTAAATTTGTATTTACAAGTGTATTACTGTATACAGCTGTATACAGTACACACTGTAGCTGTACTTGTGTCCTAGAACTCAAAAAACAGTTGTATTTTTACAACTGTACCCTGTACAGACCTGTACAGAGTACAGTCATACCTGTATATATACACTTGGATCCCTAATAACTACCCTTACACTACAAGAACCAAATTCATAATTGTAAGAACTTTATAGTGAGTATACATGGATGCATTATACATATCCTTATTGTTTCACAAAGTGTTAAGAAAGGGAAGAGAGGTTATGTGAGAGGCTTAGAGGGATTACACAAAGAGGGGGGGATAGTAGACTCAGCTTACTCTCTTACAGCTTGCTTTATTGTCTGTTGATTAGTTAGTCTATATATACTATGTAGGTATGTCTCAGATGTAGAATGTATGATGGAAGGTATTCCATCATTGTTTGTCATTACTTGTAATGTAGTTTATATTATCTGAGACATACTCTTATGTAGTCTTGTCTTAACACTCCCCTTCAAACTCTTACTAGGTCTAGTAGACTTGTAAGATGTTTGCTTACAGTATGTATAGATAGTTTAATTATTATAACTGTATTGTACAATTGTTTGTTTGTGTAATACATTTATAACTTGATGTAGTTAATAATAATATTATTAGCATTATAGTAATACATTGTCTGTTCTGTGTACTGTCTGTTCCAAATGTTATCCACTTTGTGTTAAGTTCATCCAATGTTATATTGATTAAGTATATTTAATTAGTTTGTTCATTCATAATATACTGTTTAATAACAGTATTGTTATTGTAATAGATTGTTTGTAAATGTTATTAAATAATTTGTAAATGCTTTAGAGACTTGCAGAATCTTGTCAGCATGTATAAGTACATATATTGAAATGATTGGCATTACACTAAGAACTGTACATCACATGCAGACAATTACAGCAATCAATTCTGAACACCCACATGACTTATAGAAGCCTACTCTGAGAACACCCAACTATTCTGTATTGCAAGCATACACAAACAGAACCACAAGTGTGTACAGTCTTGGAATCAGCTTACACACATTGTTTTCTCTACAGGATGTACAGATCATGTACTTATTATAGGCTCAGAACACAAGTTGTGTCACAGTAAGTAGCTCAGCAAACCATTACATCATTATTGCCTGAATTAAAGTACTACAATCTTCCAATCAGATAGGACATTGGGGCAATCAAAGTGTTGATCTCAGGAGACTGCCAGAAATCTCAGAACTCTCCACACTTTGTCTGTACTGATCAGATGATAACAGTATGAGAACCTTCTACTTCTTTCAATGTAAATCTTACTTTTCCCTTTTGCATAACATTTCCTGTGGTTAGAATGCAGACTACTTAAAATTTCCTCATACATTTTCACCCCATTTTCTTCCAACCTCTGGCAAAAGGTTCTCTTATTTGTTCTTGTATATTTTGTTATTTTTCTTTTGTTCAGTCATAACATTTCCCTGTTAGTACTACACTTTTCCAGAACTTGGAAAACTATAAATACAGCTACTCATGTACTAGATACAGGGGAATTCAGATAGTTCACCCATTGATTTAGCTCTTGTCTCTTGTCTCAAAGTCCTCTAGTGTGAAGTATAGTCTTAGTTTTTGTTGTTTCTGTATCAGATTGTTTGTTGTACACTTTACAAAGTGTACATTCTGTTATTCACATCTCTCTTCCAAGGTTGCAACTGTGCCAGAAGAACTTGCACCTGTTTGGAACCACTCTAGTCTCCTAAGACTTGTAGTTTAGCTCCCCCTCAAACTTAACAAATCACCTGTGTTCTTCTCTTAGACACTTTACAGGAGTTTCATCTGGAGCCTACTGTGAGAGGGGTTTCTATAGTTAAACAATACAAGTTCTAACAGTTCTTAGCATCCCAAACAGGTTTCTCAGACACTAGCCTGTAGCCTTAGGTCAACTCAGTCACAGTCAGCACTAGTACCTGTATTGAGCAGAACACACAGATCTGCTAGAATCCAATTGTACTGTAAAATGTCTAATAGTTCAAACACCAGAAGTACAGAATCTGATATTGTAGAAACCTTAGGAACACTATTAGAATAACAGAGTACTCAAGTCAGTAACAAAGAGGAGGAAGAAGAAGACCTTGTAGCATTATTACTCAATCCCCAAGTAATTAGTTTCTGAATTTGTAACAAACTGTTACATTTAACATCCCCAGAATTGTGTACAAGATTGTCAGCTACTCTACAACTTTCCCAAAATGTATCAACATCACAACTGACTGTAACTGGAATGCTGTATCACAGAAGAGTACAGTTGTCTCCACAGGAAACAGAGACAGTCTAGTAACTAGTATCATTACTCTTACTAGCAGCCAGTGTATTGTTAACAACACAGCTCCAGTTACAGTAACAACAACTTGTAAGTAATGTGTGACTACTTTAGCAACTATAAGTAAACACACAAATTCTATTACAACCAAGGCTAACAGTGTAGCCAATGGCTACATTGAACATTCTGAAGCTGCCTTGTTGTAGAGTATGTGATACACTGTCCTTTAACAGAACCAAGCCCTAAGAATTGTAGAGGTATTTTGCAGACATAGAAAGTCTTACAAACAAATGCAACATAGTTGGAGTGGATATTATTCTGCTTACAATAAAGTACATGCCTGTAGAAGTGGAGGATTTGTGAGATAATACAGATAAAGTATCTTAGGATACATTTAAGACAGGAGTAATTGTATATTACCTGAGTCTTAAGACAGGAGCACAATATGCTAGAAGTGACTTAGATACTATAGTACAGAAATGGGCAGAGAGAGGAATTATGAATAGAGACAAATTGGGAACATACTACTAAGAGTTTACACTCATAGTAACCTATTTGACAACTAACAATAAGCTGTCACTAGAGGAATCTTACTGTGTTTTTCTACATGTGTTCTGTAGAGTAATTGTAGAAAAGCTGATATAGAAGTTAGAAATTAAGTATCCAGACTATAAGGACAGACTTGTGTACAATATTGTACAAGTTGTAGCTACAGTAGGGTCAATCCTTAGGGGATCTATACTTACAGTAGTTAGTAGATCAGATACACTTGTAAGGCAGCCTGTAATTCTAGTCAAACAGGAGGAAGTTAATTTGACAAGTATTGTAGAAGTGCTTCAGAGTCTACAATTGTAAGTAGAGTCAATAAAGTAAGGCCTAAGATCAGGAGGAGGAGGATACAGTAGAGGTTCAGGCAGAGGATCAGGAAACAGAAGTTGCATGTTTTGTGGAGAATCTGAACATTTTATACACAGTTGCTCAAAAGTGTCAGAATACATTATAAACAGGAAGTGTACACAGAGCCTAAACAATAAAATTATTATGGCTAACAGAAACACCATTTCTGGGATAGGGTGGACCTTGAAGGAAAAGGTTGATAGTTACTTTCTGTCATTACAAATACACTCTGTTAGTTTTGTACAGGCTGTACCAGTTATAGTACACAGTCTAGGAGCTCCTGTACTAGTTACAATGGTAGAGGTTGATGAAGAAGAAGAGGAGGAGGTAGAGAACCTTGTAGAGCTTGAAAGGCTTGAAGTAATGCTAGGAGAAGCCTGTAAGAAGGTTGTAGAACAATTGAAAGTAAAGGATGTGAAGGGGAAGGGAAAGTAAGAGTGTGATTACAAAGTAGCAAAACCTACAGAAATCAGACCAGTGCTAGCAAGTATACAGTAAGATGTAACTAGAACAAAGGAGTACCTGTACTACTACATTATACTAATTGAGGACCCAGAAATAGCTGGAAGAGTTTTAGATTACAGCTTAGACTAGGAAGTGTGTATTACACAGTAAGAGTTGCTTACATTGTCTCTAGAGCTTTGTAAGAAGACTTGCAAATTAGTTATGTTAAGGTACTGAACAGATAGAAACACTACATTCTATAGTAGAGAACTGTCTGTTACAGGATTGAACATTTGTACACTACAGTAGTATTATAATGTGTTAGTGGAAGTCAACCATTCACTTCTACTCTGTATACTCAAGGCATTAGTAGACAGAAAAATTGAGGTAGATTGTGTACTAGACTAGGGTTCAAGCATGAACATAGTTTGAGCTAATGTATGAGAAGTATTAAAGATTCTGTTAGATTGTAATATGACTGTTATGCTTGAAACAGTAGACACAGGTCAGGGATCAACTGTAGGACAGATTCTAAGGTTGTAACTCTTTATAGGAATGCTTTGTATAAATATTACAGTACAAGTTGTGTAGAAAGCTCTGTTTAGAATCTTGCTAGGTAGACTGTTCTTTGTGACTATAGAATGTGAAACTAAAGATTTTGTAAACAGGGAGCAGTACATAATGCTTTAGGACCTAAATGATCTGTCTAGGAGGTAGTCTCTGTCCACCAGAGTAAGGGCACTGTAATATGAGCCAGAGACAGATTTTTGAGAAGTGTCAAGGAACCAGAAACACTACAATTCCAGGGAGATGTGTATATGACAAGTAGATTAGGAACAAACAAGCAGAAGAGTAATAGTAAGGTAATAATTCTATACAGAGGAAGAGACAAAGGAAATAGAGTAAATGTAAGAAAGGATTACAGTCAGGGATTATAAGTCACAGAATCATGAATGATAGAGGTAGTAGAGTCACAGAAGTCAGTAATTCTTAATGTACCAGATAACAAACTTAACACAGTTTTGTAGGCTTACAAGAAAGTCATGAATAAGGTGTACTCTATACCTAGAGTACTTCCAGAGGAGTTCTGTATAGTCAGACAACAGTACTCTAATCCCCTAGCTAGAATGCCTATATTACTAACAATACTACAGCCCTTTGTGCCTACTAGCCAACTTACAGAAGAACAGATGTAAGTGATTAGAGAATTGTGATTAGGATTCCTATGGCTGGAAGAATGGAAACTTACAGAGAACCTATTAATACTATAGTCAGAAGTGTTTGTGTGGACAGAAGAGGAGCAAGGAACATTGGATCCTATGTACTTTGATCCTATTTGAATTCTGACTATAGAGTATATACTATAGGTAGAGAGAAGTATTCTGATTGTACACAGAATTGAGAAGAGAGTGATTGAGTTGTTGAAGGAGAAGTTGTGTAACAGAGTAATAGAACTATTAAATTCCTCCTATTGATTGTAATGGTTTTGTGTTACAAAGAAAGACAGAGTATCCTTACAATTTATTATCAATTTGCAGAGGTTAAACATAGTAACAATAAAGGATGCAGCTGTTCCACCAAACATGAAACTAATTGTAGAAAGCTGTAGAGGTTGTACATACTATACACAACTTAATTTGCATATTGTGTTTGATCAGAGGAGTTTAGACAAGCAGTCTAGAGATCTGACAATGTTCTAGACACTCCTAGGGACATTTTGCTTAACAGTATTACTAATGGGTTACACTAACTCAGTACAGATTCTGTATAATGACTTGGTGTTTATTCTTTGTAACAAGATTCTGGATGTTACAAACCTATACACAGACAATGTTCTAGTAATTAGACCCTGCTCAAGATATGAGAAAGTAGACAGAGTAGAGGAAACACTTCCTAAGAATGAGGGAATACAGAAGTTTGTATACAAGCATCTGATGGATGTAAACCAGATTTTGCAGAGAGTGAAAGCTGTAGGAGGAATGTTTTCTGGGAAGAAGATAATGCTTTATAATGAATCTGTAATATTTGTTAGGCATAAGCTAATGTATTTAGAGAGAGAGGCTGAAGAATCACAAATACAGAAGGTTAGGGATTGGCTGTCTTACAAGAGTGTTATGGAAGTACAGGGATTTCTCAGAACAGTAGGAGTGCTTTGTGTTTTTATTTGAAATTACACAAAGTTAGTACAACTACTTAATTGACTCACACAAAAGAACTTGATATTCAATTAGAATAACAAAGTACAGAAATCTATGAACATACTCAAGGAAGCAGTTTTACATTGCTCTACACTAACACTAATTAACTATGAGTCAGAGTATCTAGTAGTCTTAGTAGTAGATTTGTTTATCATTAGAGTAGGATAGTATATTAGTCAGGAGCACCTAGATTGCAAACAGAGAATAAATTGATTTGGATCAATTAACTGGAACACAACACAAGTGTAATATTTGTAAGCAAAAATAGAGCTGTTTGGACTTTATTGTACACTTTATACATTATACATATATCTTATAAGTATTAAGAAATTAATTGTGGAAATGGACACTTTATACATAAAGGGAATAATTAATAAGCCTGACTTACAACCTAATGCTACAATCAATTACTGGATAGCCAGTATTTTACTATTTGATTTTGAGTTCTGTCACATTCCTGTATCAGACTTTAAGTGTACAGACAGATTATCACAATACTAAGTAGTACTCAAAGACTCTCTAAACAACAAAACCTATGAAGACTGGATTAACAAGTCATACAGATTTTACACAGCAGAAATAGAATCTATGTGACACAGACATTAGCTGGAGACTTGTAGGTCTACAGAACACAAAGCTTTGTTAGTCAAGTGTGTAGAAACACAGTCCTGGGTTTCAGATACAATGTGCTAGGAGACACACAATAACATTATTGACAAATCATTTCAAGTAAACAAGGATGTGCTACAGGCAAGACATTCTAGCAGACTGTAATGTAGATTATTCCTAGAAGTCATTATTCTGAAAGGGAACTAGAATTGGATACATTGAGATAGACTAGAACAACCTAATCCAGAATGTGGAAGAGCAGAAGATGAAGCAGACAAAGGACTACAGGAGTAGGAACCTGGAGGAGAGTCTTACAGAGTTGTAGGAACTGAGCAGGTAGAGGGAGCAGATGACAAAGCAGAAGGTGACAATCTAGAGCTGATAAAGGTTGTACACAGTATCTGTAGTAACAAGACTGAGGGTTTGGATACAACAGTAAAACAATTTCTATAATCACTAACTGCTGAAAGGTAAGAAGCAAGACTGAAGGCTGTGAAAGAGTATCTTGGCTCACTCTACAAACTAAGCAGAATTGTAGATACTGATTTTCTGACATTTATACAATACACAGTACAGTTCTTCATATAGAACAACAAGATTTAGTGTTGAGGTCCTGAAGGAAAGTATTAGATTGTGCCAGATAAGGACAGGAGATAGGAGTTGGTTAGGATAGTATACAAAGACTTAGAACACAAGGGAATCTTTACAGTACAAGCCTATTTACTGAATCAGTTCTGGTGGCCATTACTTGTAAAAGACATTAAGTACTTTATTAGGACTTGTTATACATGTCAGACTCAGCAGATACAACAAGTACTGATTCCACCAAGTATTCTGGAGATTGTACTACTTTTCCAAAAGATCCACATAGATACAAAGGTTATGCCAAAAGTAGGAAGATTCTAATATATTGTGTATACACACTGTTTGTTATTAGGGTATCCAGAGTTTCACATACTTTGTACAGAGAACAGAAGGACAATAGGACAGTTCATCTTTGAGGAACTTCTATACTGATACAGAGCATGTCCTGAGCTTGTAACAGACAATAGAACACCTTACATTATAGTGTTAGACTATTTGTAAGAACAATACTATATTAATCATATTCAGATTTCTGTATATAACTCCTGTACAAACAGAATTATTGAGTAGAAACACTTAGATGTACAGGAAGCAATTGTAAAGACAGTAGGAGACAATATTGGACATTAGTATAAGTACACACATTCTGTGTTCTGAGCAGAGCAGATTACAATTCAGAAAGCAACTGGATATTCTCCTTATTACCTTATTCATAGAGTAGAGCTGATATTACTGTTTGACCTGAACAAGGCAATGTATTTGGTTCCACCTGAAGGATCACTACTAACAACAGAGGAACTGATAGTGATACAAGTGTAACAATTGTAGAAGAGACTGGACAACCTTACACAAATGATAGAATGTGTACAGAAAGCCTACAAAAGATACACAAAGCATTTTACAGAAGTCAATCATAATCAGATCAAGGACTACAACTTTGCTCCAGGTGTACTAGTACTAATCTGTAATTCAAAAGTGAGTAACAACTTAGGACAAAAGATAAAACTGTGATACCTCAGACTGTTTGTAGTGGTGCAAAGAACAAAAGGAAACACTTATGTTGTAGCAGAACTGGACAGAGTAGTGGCCAAGTTATGTATTGTAGCATTTTGCTTAATTCTGTATTTTCTGTATTCACATTTAACAGTTCCTATCTTGTGTCTCATTAATACTGTAGAACTAATACTGGAAGACATGGAACTGTACAGGACTAGTTGTAAGGATACAGATGATCTAGACAACTGTGCTTTAGATACTATGCTTAAAGTAGAACCAAGTACAGAAGTCACAGACTCCTGATTCAAGAATATACAATTTTTCAATATACTCTCCCAGTCTTGTACTAGAAACTAAAACATAAGGATTGATTCCCTACTAGTAACACCTAACAGTTGTGTAAATCTGTAAATACTGTGTTCAACCACAGTTCTCCATACTTTGTTATGTTTTATATTTACATACTTCTGATCTTCCATTACATTTCTTCTCATTTACAATAAATTGCAAAAGCCTATACAACATTCTATAAGCATATAAACCTTTATACAAATTATGATTCTTTTCCACCTAGTCCTATTCTATTCTACTAGTTCTATACATAAATCATAAATATATCCATCCATCCATTCTATTCCTCTTAACTCTCTATATTATCTATTTTCCTATCTATTCTATCCATTTCTGTTCCATTCTGTTTATTCCTTACATTTCTAGTTTTTTTTTTCATAAAAACATAACTGGATTTTTATTTTACTACTTTCTACCCTGTTCTATTTCCTACTCTAACTCTTCCACCCTACTATCTATAAAGGCTTCTGCTACTATAGTCAAGAAGTTAATACTCTACCTTAGAGCTATAATCTTTACATTAAACTTGTTCTTCATTGTTATCAGTTACAACTCCAGGTTGTTCAGCTCCTTAGTCATCTGTGAGTAGAGGTTGTGGACTGTTCTGACTTTACTACACATGATTAGAGGGATGACAGAACACAGGTTCTGAGTTGTACTGTACAATTCTACAGTTTGCCCTCTAGTCTTACACTAGATTCCCTTCAGGCTACATTCAGAGTGGCAGAATATGTACACTGTGTACTAGTTTTCTACACAAACAATTACTATTAACATGGTCAAAAATAAGATTGAAACAGACTTACTTAGATTACTATAGTATAGCTAATCTATTATAGTCTAGTGAGTGGATTCCTGAGAACCCTTGTACCTCTCTGTACACTTTACACACTCAGGTGTGTAGAAGACCATTCCCTCTACCCAATCCAGAGGGATATTCTTGTCCTTCTTACTTAAAGACTCTACTATAACTTTCTGGTTTTTTACACACATTTCCTTACTAGAGACTAGAATCTCTACCTTTACAATAGTGTACTTCTTACTCAGGAGCACTAGTACTGGCTCTAGACAACAAAATGGAGTCAGTATACTCAGAAAATCAATTACTTCTCATCCACATTACCTTTTTCCTTACTTTTGTCCTCTTTCTTCTTTTCTAACTTTGTAACTACTTAAGAAACTAGGAGAAACATTATATTAGCTTAGTATGATTTGTTAGCCATACTTGTACTTACTAACTATGACTCATTTCTCCTTCCATTCCCTTCTTGTATTAACCTTCTCTTTCTCTGTAACTAGCTTTTTCTTTTCTAGTTTTATAAATTCTTTAGAAACTAAGTAAAGATAATATTAGTAGTACACAATTTGTTAGTCATACATTTAATTCATACCTAGCTTGTTCCCCTTTTCTACTACTACCTTTGACTTTTCTACATTCACAACAGTATCAGAACCTGTGTAAACAGTTAGTTATTATACACAATTTGTTAACTATACTTACACACATACTTTTAAACCCCTCCTTTTCCTTCCTATTCTTCTACTTTGTTACTAACTGTACTAAGGCTGTAGCCTTCTCCTTCTCCTTCTCCTTCTCCCTCTCCCTCTCCTTCTCCTTCTCCTTCTCCTTCTCCTTCTCCTTTCCCCTCTCCTTCTCCTTCTTTACCTTAGTCTAAGTCTCTTTCTTAACTTTAGCCTGTATTACTTTCTCAGCCTTTATCTTTACTTTTGCCCTAACAGTAGCCTTGTCCTCCTTCACTTTTGTGAGCTCCTCTACTATTACCTTACAATCTACAAGATGTTCTGTGTTAGTAGACAGAATTGGAAAACAGGAAACAAGAGACTTACTACTAGATTAACTCTCTACTAGTATAAACAATACCTTCTTACCCTCTGAATCATTGTCATTGTAAGCATTATTGTCTGAGCTCTCTTTGTCTTTAGACTTGGGATCTATAGTCAATCTATTAGTTTCCTCCTTTACAACCTTATCCTCTAGTTTGTTTTCTGTGTTAGAACCTATAGAGAACATTAGTATATAAGTTAGAGATAATGTACTTTACAGAGGTACTTACTAAGTATACATTCAACTAGCTTGTCATTCACATCTATTCCCTTACTAGCTACTACATTGTTGTGTACACAATTTCTAAGGAAAATTACAAAATCAGTATAAAAAGAGTAGAAAAGAGTACAATACTTACTGTCAGATTTGCTAGAGAGTAGTAATAACATAGTAAGAGTAATAGAAGGAAGTAGGAAGAATAAGTAACAATGTTCACACACACACAGAACTTACATTCAGCCTGCCAATCATTAAATCAACCATGTAACTGTGGACAGTCACAAGTAGACACACTAGAAGATAAAACAATCAGTATTATACTAAGAACTGTATATTACATACAAACAATCACAGTAATCAATTCTAAACACTCATGTAACTCATAGAAGCCTACTCTAAGAACACCCAACTATTCTGTATTACAAGCATATACAAACAGAACTGCAAGCATGTACAGTCTCAGAATCAGCTTACACACATTGTTTTCTCTACAGGATGTACAGATCATATACTTATTATAGGCTCAGAACACAAGTTGTGTTATAGTGAGTGGCTCAGCAAACTATTATGTTATTATTGCCTGAATCAAAGTACTGTAATCTTCCAATCAGATAGGACATTAGGGCAATCAAAGTGTTGATCTCAGGAGACTGCCAGAAATCTCAGAACTCTCTACACTTTGTCTGTACTAATCAGATGATAACAGTATAAGAACCTTCTACTTCTTTTAATGTAAATCTTGCTTTTCCCTTTTGTATAACATTTCCTGTGGCTAGAATACAGACTACTTAAATTTTCCTCATACATTTTCACCCCATTTTCTTCCAACCTCTAGCAAAAGGTTCTCTTATTTGTTCTTGTATATTTTGTTATTTTTCTTTTGTTCAGTCATAACATTTCCCTGTTAGTACTATACTTTTCTGGAACTCAGAAAACTATAAATACAGCTACTCATGTACTAGATACAGGGGAATTCAGATAGTTCACCCATTAATTTAGCTCTTGTCTCTTGTCTCAAAGTCCTCTAGCATAAGGTATAGTCTTAGTCTTTGTTGTTTCTGTATCAGATTGTTTGTTGTATACTTTGTAAAGTGTATGTTCTATTATTCACATCTCTCTTCTAAGGTTGCAACTGTGCTAGAAGAACTTGCACCCATTTAGAACCACTCTAGTCTCCTAAGACTCATAGTTTAGCTCCCCCTCAAACTTAACAAATTACCTGTGTTCTTCTCTTAGACACTTTACAGGAGTTTCAATATGTACATATTTAAATTATAAATACAATTGCTTGTTTTGTTTTATTGTTTGTTATTCAGTCATATTGTTTGTTATTAAGTTTGTTTGAGTACTCTATGTTAGTGACAGTGTAGAGGGGACCTAAAGGCTCAGTAAGGGGACCCAGACTACAACTATCCTACACAACATAAATACAGAATGTGAGTACTAGAACATAGTTAGAACTTGTAGAACAGGCAGAGAGAGAGAGTAAGACAAGAGTAGAGTATATAGAGTAAGCTTAAGAGTATAGGACTACCTAGAGTAGACAAGATCAAGACTACAGGACTAGTCTGATCTTGTATGCCTATATATACTAAACTACACAAGAGTACTCAGAGAGTATGAGTTACTAAGAATAATAAGCTATAAAGAATAAAAGAAAGGAAGGTCAAAGATAAAGGTACAAAGAATGAAGGGATGGACAAAGGGTAAGAGACTATAGAATGAACAAAGAATGAAGAGGTAGTCAAAGGAATAGAATGATAAAGTAAGGAAGGGTAGTAGTAAGAGTTAGTATACATATAGTTTATAAACAGTACCTCTGAGGGACAGAAGTCCTGAGTTCTAGTATAAAAGGGTGTAGAACCCTTAGAACTGAAAGTACAAGAGTAGAGAACTGTAACATTACCCCCCCTCTAAAACCAATTGTCCTGATTAGTAAACATTAGACTTAGTTAGTAGCTCAGACATAGGTTGGAACAGTAGAGCTTAGAAATCTGTAAGGCTGAGTTTGTACAGAGTACTAGGATGAAGCTGATAGAAGTCTTAGATTGTCTTAAGAGTATAAGTAAGGTTCTTAGTAGGTTTCTAAGTGTACTCCTCAACTGGGTACCCTTTCTAGTAAACAAGAAATTTGAGTTTTCTGTACAGTAGCTTAACATCTACTATGTACTCTACTTAGTGTTCTGGTTCAGAACTGATGAGTTCTGGTAGAGGTAGTAGGGGTCTTTGTTATAAAGGAAAACTAGAATCATAATACTAAGACAACAGAACCTTGTTAAACACTAAGTGTATACACTTCTATATTGTTAGAAGTTAGAGTTTGTAGACAGAGGTACTAACCTTCTTTTTAATAACAAAGAGTTTAAAGTACTTGTTGTCCAACTTCTTCATTAAGTGATCTGAGGTCAGATTAATAGCTTCTAGCATAACTTTGTTACTAGGCTAGTAATCCTTAACTGTAGACCTCTTCTAATTATAGTTCTACTTTATAACCTGTACTACCTTCTCTAAAAGAGCTTGTGTATCCTCTCTAGTCCTGTGTATCCATTCTACAAAGTCTATTATAGATTCAGAACTACTGTTCTAGTTTAGAACTGTCCCCTAGTACAAATGTCTCTTATAATTGAGGAAGAATAGGGACTGTCCTATTATAGAGTGTTACTAGTTATTGTGTACAAATTCTGCTAGAGCTAATTATTCAGACTAATCCAATTACTAATGATTGATGAACATTCAGAGGTAGAGCTCAATCTCCTGATTGACTTGCTCAGTTTGACTGTCAGTCTGTAAGTAATATATAGTAGAAGGGTTCTCTTAGATTCTAAGAAGTATATACAAGTTCTACATGAATTTTGACTCAAATTACAGTCTATAATTGTGAATGAGCTTCTAAGAGAGTCTGTACAACTAGACAATGTGATCCTAATAGATACACACTATACTTTCAGAAGTGAGTTCTGTTCAGGTTAGAACTGTATAGACTTGTTTAGAGAATTGGTTGATAATTACACAGATAGTCATCAGGAAAAAGTCTAAATTCTTGTACTACCTTATAATGGTATAAAATAAGTAGAAAAAAGTAAAAAGTAAAAACAACTTAGGAAC
>NW_006760386.1:8775378-8813071 GCF_000271605.1 Fomitiporia mediterranea MF3/22
AGCTTACTAATCAGGTCTACTAAGACTTCTTCCTAAGAGTGATCCAGAATCTAATACAGATGTAAGGGAGTCTAAACCCTTGTCTAGTAGGCCTTAGTCTATTAGTATGTATTGTAACTTGTTATGTACTTTAGGATTTCCCTTAGTATTCCTAACTACTAGTAGTTCTGAGTAATGAGTTCCTGTGTTTTGTGTTAGTCTAAATGTTCTACAGTTGGATTGTTATAATAAGCTTAAACAATGTCCTTCTACAGCTTCTAATCCTTCAGAATGTATAGTCAGCCTTCTTAGTAAACCTGTCCATCCTTATCCTCTTCCTAATCTTTAGCCTACTTCTCTAACTACTTTACTATAACCTAGTTCTATTTGTACCTTAGAGCTTACTGTATACAAGTAATAAAGTTAACATTCTTAGATTTGAGTCAGATCTCTCAGATTGTCTTAAACACAAAATGGGAATTGTCTAAGAGAACAAGATTTTTATTATTATTCTCCCCCCTTTTATAACTTACTTGTTTCAAGAGTAAATCAGCTTTTATCATTTGTATTCTGAGTTTGTAGGCTAGTACAAAGTTGTAATCCTACAGTTCTAACATCTAGTAGGCTTAGTAGTAGTTGAGCTTCTGAGACACTTAGAAGTACTAGAGATTAAGGTGATTACTCTAAATCTCAAACTTCTGTACAGTACTAAGGAGATATTAACACTACTCCTCTAGAGAACAGACAATTATAAGGAGTTTGTTATTATAGATAAGGTAGTTCTGTTCTGTTACAGAGAGGGATTCTGATTAGAATACTATCAGACACTACTTTCTATCAATAAACTAGGACAGTACTACTTTATTTGTAAAGTTGGAAGAGTTAGCTTTGACTCAGAACTTGTCTGTAACTAGCAGAACTACTAATACAGGCTTACTAGTAATAGTCTACTTGAGGGACTCAAACACAGACTACTACTGATCATCCTATTACTAAGGAACATCTTTGTTAGTAAGATTGTAAAGGGGTCAGACAATAGTACTAAAGTCTTAAATAAAGTATTAGTAGTAGTTTACAAACCTAAGGAACACTTAGACCTGTTTCAGGTTCTAAGGTTGTAGCCAGTTCTAAACTGTAGTTACTTTTGCTAGATTCATACAGACCTCTCCTCCACCAATTATAAAGCTTAGATAATCTACTAACTCCTGTGTAAAAGAGTACTTTACTTCTTAGAGAAACAGTTTATTATCTTAGAGCTATTATAGAACTGCTTAGATCAGTCAGTAATAGTGCTTGACTGTCTAGGTAAAGATTAGAATGTTGTCCAGATACACACTAACATGTTTCAAGTTAATCAGATCTGTAAGGATGTGATTTATGAATGACTAGAATATTACAAACAAGTTAGTTAGTCTGAAGAACATTATAGTCAGTTTGTACAATCTATAATTAGTTTAGAACACAGTCTTCTACTTATCTCTGTCTTAGATCCAAATATTATTGTACTCCTACTAAATGTCTAACTTAGTAAAAACCCTGAATGTATGTGTCTTATTAATGAGCTCCTGAATCAGGAGGAGTAGGTACTTGTTTTTAACAGTACTCTTATTAAGACAATAATAATTCTGAACTAGGTAGAGCTTCCTATCTTTCTTTTTGACAAAAAAGAAAGGGGAGGCTATAAAAGACTTTAAGGGTTGGATCTAACTGTTCTAAAGATTTTCCTAAAGGAACTCATCAAGCACCTCCTACTTGTCTCTGTTGAGTAGGTAGACCTTGTAATCCTTAGGTTGGAAACCCTTAGTCAACTCAATTGTATAGTTCTAAAGATAGTGTTTAGGAAGCTGGTTAAATTCCTCTTTACTAAAGACTTTAGAGAACTCTTAGACAAAATCTGGTAGGCTAAGTCTATGTGTGTTCTAAAGTAGAGTCATTCTGAGAGGGTTTTAGACTAGTTTTGTCTCAGACATCCTTTAGATTAACTCTATTCTGTCTTGACTAGAATATGTGTCCACATATTTATCCTAGTTAAAGAAGAACAACTAGTCACCTTTATTAGAACTGTTAGTAACATTAGAAGCATCTATATCTACTTAGAACAGTAGTGTAAGGTAGTTATAAGACTTAGAACACTGATTAAACACAAGTGTCTACTCTAACTAATTAATAGTAGGGTTGTAAGCCTTAAGCCATTCAAATCTAATAAAGATGTCTGTCTTTCTAAAGTTAGTAACTCTAAACTTAATACTTTCCTTATAATCCTGAATAGTTATCTGTAGTTGGACAAACTTGGTGATCTGACCATTCTGGTTCAGGGTTCTGTCTACATTATATACTAGGATTAGAAGTAGAACATGTTAAGTAGGAAGGTGGTGTTCCTACACAAAGGCCTTATTAATGTACAAACTAATACATTTACTGTTTACTAGAGTCATTATTTGGATCTGGGAGGATTCTGAGAAGGGAGCTAAAAGGATAAAGACCTAGAGCTAGTGTCTAGAATGTTCTCTAATAAACTGTTACTTGTTCTGAAGAGAATGTACAGCTTGTACAGTCTTATTGTCTGAGAGAGTAAGTATATATACTAACATTTCCTTATTAACCTCTCTCTTTTAACAAGGACAGACTTATGTTCTCAGCTATAAACTCAGCTAAGACTATCCCTGCTTGATACTATAAACAAACTACTAAGTAGTAAACAGGGTTAGGTAGTGTTCTGAACATTCTAAGATCTTAGAACACAGAAGTAACAGGTTAGATTGTACAGATTTAGACTCAGATAAAGTGTGAAGAGAAGAATTAAAAGAATCAGAAGAAATAAGAGAACTATTTACTTTTGTTTTTGACTTTTTTCTTTCTAATAAATAATTTTGTTGATTTACTTTTTCTACTTTTTCTACTTTTCTTACTTTATTTACTTCTAATCCTACAGTGTCTATTGAATCAAAAGTAGCTATTAAAAAATCCAAGTTATAGCTCTTTAGTACTGTATACACTGTTAGGCCTCTACAAAATCCTAGAGTACATAGTTAGGGTTTAGGAGTTCTGAGGTAACTTCTGAATTTGTAGAAAAGGCTTCTTACTATAAATCCTGCTTGTTACTTGTTATTACTCTAATGACCTGACAGATATACTATTACTTCTGTAGACAGTCCTTAATTTGGTGCCCTGACTTTCTGTAAGTAAAGTATGCTCCTTACTTTCAGGCTTCTCTAATGTTTATCAGAACAGATTGATTGTGAATTATGAGCAGATCAATCTAAGGGCTCAGAACTGTCAGAGTCAGACACATGTGTAAGTGTTCTGTACAGACTTGACACATTCAAGCTATAGCTTGGTTGAAGAAAATGGTGTATGTCTTCTACTCAGTATAAGTGATCAGTTCTAGTATTATTCTAAGAATCTTATTAACCAGTTCTGAGTAAAGAGCTTTTTCAAGTATTCTAATAAGGACATTATTAAACCTGAGTACAAATCCTACCTTCTAGACTAGGATATTGAACTCCTGAAAGAAAGTATTAGTAGAATGTTTACCCTGTCACAGAGACACAAGCTTGTTCTACACATTACACTTCTTATTCAGATTGATGAAGAAAGTATAGAGTTGTCTCATGAATTCTAAATATGACTTATTGTTCTAAAGTCAGATTAGGCTTCTAATCTGATAACCTTCAATCCAGTTCTGGGCCTAGGTGGCTGTGTTGCCTTCCTTTATGAAGGAGAGGACAAATAGGATACAATTAAGATCTGAGGATAGATTAGTCAAAGTAGTAACCACATATAGTTTAACTTAGTACTAGAAGTCCTTAAAGTACTACTTATTAAAGTCTGAAGGGTAGGCTATATGTACTTTCTTTCTAAAACAGGTTACAACTTCTGGAACAATTAGAACAGGTTCTGAGAGGGCTGAGAGTATGTAGTTAGTAAAGGCCTCTTGAATAAAGATTTACACATATTAAGCTAGGTCTACTCATAACTACTAATCTAGTAGGACAGTAGGGGTGACAGTTAGTGTAGAAGGGTCTATGTTTACACTACAAAGGAATCAGCACTAAACTAAAAGGGGTAATGAATAGAAGAAGGGTAGTAAAAGTTTAAAAGGGTTTAGAAAGTTTAAAATTTAAAAATGTAAAAGGGTTAGGACAAAGAAAAGTGTTAGCCTGCCTAAATCCTGAGGCATTGTAGAGGGGAATCACACAACAAGGGGTGTAGTGGACTCTGCTTGTTGTTTGTTAAGCTTCATTGTCTGTTAATTAGAGTACTATTTATACTAATAATATCTATGTTTCAGATGCATGTCTCAATTCAGTATGTTCTGTTGCAATGACATACTTATGACAGCATATATGTATGCTATCTGAGACATTATGAGTATGCTGATCACTAATGTTAACACTCCCCTTCAAACTCTTAATAGATATTCTATAAGACGTTTGATTTGCAGTATGTACTGTCAATTGTATATTATCATTATTGTTTGCTTTATTTGTCTGTTTGTTCATCTATTCTTTTGTTTGCATACATGTTATGTATAGATGTAATGTTTATAATGATAATTACATCATGTAGATGTTTTGTCTGTAAGTCCACTGTGTGTTACATTTGTCTGACGTTATTTAATAAGTTTATTCAATGTTATTAAATATATTCAAAGTTGTTTCAAAGTTTGTCTGTATTGTATTGTTTAATAACAATAGTGTTTCTGTAATAAATCGTTTTATGTATCAATGAATACATTGCAAATTGTCTATTAATACTTCAGAGACCTGCAGAATCTCTTCAGCTGTTTTGTATTTGCATATATGTGTGTATAACAATGGTTATCACAATGGTTCGTTTCTTTCTTTCTTTAATATTAAGAGATCTATTGTTTTTGTTTGGCTATGTTATTCAATAGTTAATTGATCTTTATTCGATTGCAACATTTATCTATCCAATAGTATTGTTTACTATTCAATTGGATGATATGTTTATTTGATCACATTGACTGTATTGTTTGTTACTAGTATAGTATCACTTTGATATTATGGAATTCTGTTTTATTTTAACTTTTGGCAAAGTAGTTTGTACTAATGAAGTATTTGTTTGTACTTTTGGTGAATTAATTCATGCTAATGAAGTTTATATGTAATACATATGATGTCCTTCATTCATCATTACTGTCCATGTCTGTATATCACTGTATATGTTATACACACTCAGTAATAAACTGATTTTACACTGTCAGATTGAAGCATTACATTGCCTGAATTTCATAATATAGATTCCTAGTCTATAATTGCTAGATTGCTTCATACTAAGGTTAAAGAGGTATTTTTATTTGTTTTCTTTTTATATCTGGCTGCACATTCTGCTATGTGACTTGGTGCATTATATCATATATTATGAATGTATTGTCTGCTTGTATGTATTTTAACACATCCAGAACAACCTTTGCAGTATGATGCATTGTTATTAGGTAAATCATATAGGTTCTCATCATATGTGTGTCTGTATTGTTCATTTCAATAGTAACACTAATTGTGGATTCTTGCAATTGTAATCCTAATAGTATAGCTATTACTTTGTTTAATTGGTGTAATGCTTTGCACAATTATAGTATGTGTTTGTTGTTTTTATTTTGTAGATAGATGAAATAGTGTGTTTTGCAGTTCTATTTTTCATTGTATATCATAATATTCGTTCATTTATTGTTTATTTTGTATCAAATTCTATTTGATATTGTTTTAATTATTATATTCACTTTATTTGCTGAATATATGTGTGCATTTGTTATGAAATATGAATTTATTTCGTTTATTTTGAGTGTATCACTCATTTTTGTTCATTATGATCAACATTATCTTGTTTTATTCAAAAGGATTAACGTTTTGATTACTGTTACATCTGTTACTTCTTTTAATTTTAGTGAGTGCTTCACACATCTAGTGTAGATTGCTTTAGGAATATGTGCCATTTCTTGGCTTGCCTGGATTATTTCCCAGTTATATGTCTGAATATTATTTTGTTTACTTAGTTATTTGTTTGCTATTATGTCCTACATGTTAGGGAATAAGTGTTGGAAGTTTCACATGATGTGTGATTGTTATTTTTGATGTAACATACGTTCTGTTGTGGAAGACATAGTTCTGTTCAATAATTCTGTATAGTTTGTTATACACTGGAGATGCTTTTCTGCTCAACATTGTTACATATAGTGTACTTCTCTGTGTTTAAGTATATAATCTGTAGTATATTTGTTTGTAATACATTCAATGGTGCTCTGTATAGTGTGACCATCAAAGATTTTAGAGAAAATGTCTCTTGCATAAGTATATTATTGTTGGATTTGTCAGATTCACTTGTTAGATTCAACAGATTTGCTTTGAATTTGTTGTAATAACTTTATAATTGTGTTTTGTGGGATGTGCAACATTAAATAGTGACATAGTCAATATTTCCACATCATTTAATTGTTTGCTATGTTTCAATCGTTTGTTCGTTATGTTTTATGTTTTGTAAATATATGCTGTTATTACTCCCCTTCAATTTGAGAAGGTTTGCTTTGAGCAATTGGCTTTCGTGTATAATTGATTTGTTTGTATGTTTTCATCATTTTATTATTTGTTTAAGCATTGTATGTGAATGTATGAATGTGTTTTGTTAAATAATTTCAATGTTATTCATTATCTTTGTCCGATTTAGTTATTAATTCTTTTTGGCATTATACTGAATGTTATTCAAGTTTATACTCAAATAGATTGCATGTATGCTTGTGTATTTCGTTTGATTGTTATGTGTACATCCAAATAGTTTGTTATTTGGATAAATATAATCCATTGTATTGTTTAGTAATGTTAAGTTCGTGTATTTTGTCTGTTATATTTGCATACATTGAGATACATTATTTTTTTTTTTGCTCAGTATCATTTGTCTTCTGTTTGATGACAAAAGTATTCAAGCTATTGCATTTTGTTTCTGTTTCATTTATTAATCTTTATTCTTTTGTGATGGGTGTAAGCTTCAAGCAAGGCTGTTAATGAAGAATACACTGTTATGATATTGTTTGAACTTTGAATAGTTAATGATATTTGTTATTTATTAATCATAGATATATTCTTTGTGAATAAATATCTGTCTACTGTTTGCAGTGATTGATTAAATCTGTCACACATTGTGTTTAATCATTAGTGAAGCATCTAATCGACTTCTGAAATTATGTTTGTTTCTTTTGGATTTTGTTCCAACGTTTGTTTGTCTTTTGTGTACTTGGCAGCAGTGTTCTTTCCGTCACTTGGCCCTTCAGACTATCCAATGTTAGGCTCTAATGTTTTCAAGACATTAGTTATTTTGTTTTGTGTCCGTATTATTGTATTTTGTCAAGTTTTTAAGTAATGTTTAATTGTTTATAACATTTTGTATGTTAATGATAGTTTTTCAATGTGTCCAAAATATGTTTATATTGTTTAAACTGTTTGTATTAATTGTATTGACTTAATACTTTGTTATCATGTATGTCATATTGATACATTATATTGTTACAATGTATTTGTAACTATCGTTCGTTTGATTGCATTTGCATGTAGCATTATACTATTTGATAAATAATAGTTTTATATGTTCAAATGCATTATTATTATCATTTTGTACGTCTGCATATCTATGTGATATATATGTATTAATAAATATATATGTTATTCATCATAACCGTCCGTTCGTAATAGTAGAAATTGTTTTAATATGTGAGTTATCATGCTTTAATAGCATTTATACTCTTGTTTTCTTATTATTATACTTTGCTAGCATTATTCTTTCATTTATAATATTTAATCGTTTATATTATATTAGTCAAACGTTCGTCTGTAATGTGAGATGTTATTATTATAACGTATCTCTGTAGCTGTAGTTAAAGCAACTAGTCTGTCCGTCCGAATCACAATTGAATAAATTAATACACATTTGGGATGCTCAGACAGGTGCATCTAAGTCCTTGTAGACAGTATGTTCTGTTTACAAATATCACTGCATACATCATTTTATGGGGGGATCGTAGTCTTCAAGACAAGACAATTTGCATTTGGTATGCTTGTATGAGGGCACTAAAGGTTTGTGAATGAATAGAATAGATCGTACACATAGAATCAAGTAGATTCAGCATTTAATAGAATAGATCGATAGTACTTATCGAGTGTAATATGATTAAATGTATCATATCAATAGTACTATAGTGAATAGTACACTGAAGCGTTTGAGGTAATAATTACCACTAGGGGCAAATCATAGTCACTGAGACAATGATTTTAGGACGTTCCGTTTGTAGGGGATTTGGTAAAAGTGTAGTAGCAATGTAGATATAAGCAGGGAGCACAAGGCTCATAACCTGTTAGCCTGCCTAAATCCTGAGGCATCTTAGAGGGGAATCACACAACAAGGGGTGTAGTGGACTCTGCTCATTGTTTGTTAAGCTTCATCGTCCGTTAATTAGAGTACTATTTATACTAATGATATCTATGTTTCGGATGTGTGTCTCAATTCAGTATGTTCTGTTGTAATGACATACTTATGACAGCATATATGCATGCTATCCAAGACATTATGAGTATGCTAATTGCTAATGTTAACAAAAAGAGATTGACACAATAGTAAGTACTAATGCTTGAAACATAGGAGAGTTGTAGGGTAGTAATAGGTAGTCTTGATCTAATGTCAGCAACAGTGTAGAGAGGACCTGAAGGCTCAGTAAGGGGACCCAGGCTACAACTATCCTACACAACAGAAATACAGAACACAAGTACTAGAATGTAGTCAGAACTTGTAGAACAGGCAGAGAGAGAGAGTGAGACAAGAGTAGAGTATATAGAGTGAGCCTAAGAGTACAGGACTACCTAGAGTAGACAAGATCAAGACTACAGGACTAGTCTGATCTTGTACACCTATATATACTAAACTATACAAGAGTACTCAGAGAGTATGAGTCACTAAGAATAATAAGCTACAAAGAATGAAAGAAAGGAAGGTCAAAGATAAAGGTACAAAGAATAAAGGGATGGACAAAGGGTAAGAGACTATAGAATGAACAAAGAATGAAGGGGTGGTCAAAGGAATGGAATGATAAAGTAAGGAAGGGTAGTAGTAAGAGTCAGTACACATATAGTTTATAGACAGTACTCCTGAGAGACAGAAGTCCTGAGTTCTGGTATAGAAGAGTGTAGAACCCTTAGAACTGAAAGTACAAGAGTAGAGAACTGTAACACTCTAGTAATTTCCTTTTACTTTACTGTGAAACTAATGAATCATACTAGTAAAATGTATATTTAATGTTGTAATAATATCCTTCTTTAATCATTACTGTCTGTGTTCATCTATGTTTGTATATGTATTAAGTATTTAGTAATAGCTGATTTATGTCTTTGGATTAAAGCTTTACATTGATTGTATATTATAATATTAATAATAATATTTGTTTTTGCTAGATTGCTTCATTCTAAGATCAATAAGGTTTTATACTAATGTATATTTATTGTATAAATGTTATGTCTGGCCACAGGCATCTTACTATGTGTCTAAGTGTATTGTATATGTATTATATCATGAATGTATTGTTTGTTTGTTTGCTTTACATTATCATTTATACATATGTATTAATTTATTAATATTATGTTTGTTTATTAATTGTTTCTGATACATCCTGAGTAACTATACAATCTGTCACATTGTTTCTTTAATAGCCAATATAGTTATCTGTCATAAATCATTTCTATTGTGTGTTCATATTATTTATTATTAACAATGTTGTTGTGAATTGTTGTAATTGTAGTATTGTGTATATATATATGTGTATGTTATGGCTATTGTTCTTCACTTTTTCTTTTACAAAGAATAATGTATTGTAACACAATCTGTATATAATTGATATATCAGATTATGTTTACTATAATTGTTTCCTAGCATTCTTTAGTTAATCTAGTGTTATACACAATTGTAGTATTTGTTCAACGTTTTATTTGTTAATTGGTTTGCTAGGTAAAACGTTTTATATATTGGTTTTATTTATTTTATTTGAATCATTGTATAGGTATACCTTTTAATATCTATCCAATGTAATTCATAGTGTTATAATACTGTTCATGCTTGTATTAATCACACAGTGAGGGCAAATTAATTGTTTGTACAAGAATTGATTTAATAGTTTTATTTAATTATATGTATACACTCCATACTTGATTATATAGTTATTATCTGTGTATTGTTCAGTTGTAGTTGTGAATTATATTGCAATTATATTCTTATTATCCTATGGATATATTATTTATCATTTTATGTATGTTCCAAAGTATTATTTTCATTATTCATCACTTTTATCCATGAACTATAGTCTAGGTTAATGAATTATTTTGTTATATAATGTGATAATTGTCTGTATATTATTTATTTTTGTATTAAACTCTGTTGAGTTAATTATATTATCATATTAATATTATTTGCCAAGTATGAGCATTTGTTTTGTAGTAGAATTATTATTTATTTAACATTAAAGTTCAATTGCACATTGTATTGACTTCTGTTATTTAGTTCTAATCAACATAGTTTTGCTTTGTACTGAATGATTTACCTTTATGATCTGTTATGTCTGTCCATAACTTCTATTACTTAGTCAGTGCTTAGTCTGTACATTTTGTTATTCTATTTTTTGTAGTGTCTATAGTGTTATACTTTCTGTTCTATTGTTTATATTTAGTTATTAATTTTTCATGCATATTATAATTGTTTGTACATATTATCCATTTTCTCCCCTTCAATTCAAGAAGGTATTTCTTCAAAGAATTGGATATTTCTTTAATGTTTATTAATTGTTGTTATAATATAATATTTATATATATAATTGTAATTGCTTTTGTGGTTCGATTTCTAATTATTAGTATTATAAAGTAGTGTGTAACATTTGTTATGTTTGATAATAAGTAATTTAAATGTTATTACTATTATATTTTTGATACTGTTAATGTTTGTCAACTTATATAATGTGTATTTTGTTTGTTATAGTAGATAGGTACATATTATGTTACAAGTTATGTACACACTTGTTATCTTTTATTAATTATTGTTTGTAATTATGAATGAATATTTTGTTTTTGTGTTGAAAACATATGGTAATTTGTTTGTTTCTGTATAATATTCATTTAATAATGTTATAATTATTATTTATGTAGTACTTTTAATAAGTGTGCTGAGTTCTATTAAGTACACTTGTATCTGTTATTACCTATTTTATATTATACTGTCTAAGATAATGGCTTAAACATTTTATTAATTTATTTAATCATATTATATTATGACTGTTTTTGATTGTAATTATTATAATAATGTGTTTGTAATAATTATATTTGTATTATTCATTGTAATAGCCTTATCAGCTTAATACTTTACTCCTACAAGCTACATTGTCACAATGTAAATTTAATAATTGTTTGTTAAGGTATATATGCTGTACAGTTGATGTTACTGTTGCAACTTCGAAATTTATTATATAATCAGCTGCTGTGATAACACATTCTGTGTAATTAAGTTGTATTGATACATTGTTTTGAGTATATTCAAGATATATGATCATCATCTTAGTAATTATGATTATTAGCCTAGTAGTAATGTAATCTATACAGGTAATGTTGAAACTACAATGAGTTTTACTAACTGTAACACTTAAATGCTAAAATATTCTATAATATCATAGAGATCATGTTATAATAAATTAACTGATCATACTATGGACAAACATTAAAAAGATTAATAAAGTAAACACAATTAATGCTCAAAACGAGTGTATATATGCTAAACAGTATATTAAATCAAATAAATAAAACATTTAACATGTATTATAAACAATAATACAATTGCAGACACTATAATAACAACAATAATAACAATAATAATGATAATAATACAGATAGAACTAACAGAACAAATATGGAACAATATAATAACTAACACATATTATGGTCAAGCAATTATATGTAACATATTGGATTCAGCAGTTACATGTTGGATATTGCAATTACTTATCAGATACTGAATATAATACACATATCTAAGATATACAGACAAGTACAGATATACAAAAGTATAATGAATAACTACAAACCAAAAAACAACACTACAGAGTGTATAAACTAACTACACACAAAGAAATAATGTTATAATGTATAAATACTAACTACAGCACAAGACAAGTGCAAAATTATAATTATTAAACAAATGATACTACTTTACACATTAATACAATTGTGTAAATACATACTAACAACAAACGAAAGAATTATAATGTCTGGGTTGTATGTAGTATAGTAGATCATGTGTCTGTAGTGTATTGATTTGTGTTTGGGATACTCAGACAGGTGAGTCAAGTTCTGTATTATAGTATACTGTGTACATACATGTGATGTATAGAACTGTATAGAGTATAGATATAGTAGAGTGTAGATAAAGTGTAGGCAGGGAGCTCAAGGCTCATAACCTGTTAAGAAAGGGAAGAGAGGTTATGTGAGAGGCTTAGAGGGATCACACAAAGAGGGGGGGATAGTAGACTTAGCTTGCTCTCTTACAGCTTGCTTCATTGTCTGTTGATTAGTTAGTCTATATATACTATGTAGGTATGTCTTAAATGTAGAATGTATAATAGAAGGTATTCCATCATTGTTTGTTATTGCTTGTAATGTAGTTTATATCATCTGAGACATACTCTTGTGTAGTCTTGTCTTAACACAAAGGATAGTAAGTAATGGAAGAAAACCACATTTGTAAAGACATACAATAATTAACTAGTGTAAGAAGGTAATACTATAAAGAGTCAAAGACTATTCTGGCTGGCCTTACAGTGTCTACTGTCTGGATTAAAACAAAATATTGCTAGTAGTGTCTTAGAGCAGCCCCCTTGAAATCGAACTTTTTTGAAAACCCACAGTTGAAAATAGCTGTGTTTCCAGGCTGCTAAAGTGTGCTACAAGTACTGTCAGGAACCCAAAGAAGAAGTTTGCCATCTGGTCCTTTAAGTAAAGTGTAGCAATTCATTCATGATTACAATGACTTCTGGGACAGGGGTAGACAAACCACAACAGAGATAGGTGTCATTGATTCATTGAAAGATAGTTAGCAAATAATATATGAAGGAAGTAAATAGGTTCTCCTAGTGTGAAAATAAGTACACTCTGTAACTTAGAAAGAATCAGACATAATGGATTTCTGGATGATAAAAATCCCAGAATCCTATGTATCACAATGTCTGTCAAAGGGACCTTGCTCAGAAGGAAGCTGTGATAGGTGTGTAGTGTGTGTAGATCAACTTACAGGCACCAGTTCTGGGTAGCCTGATTTGCCTAGCCACTAATCTATACACACCTCTACTGGGTCCTCTTTGAATGCCTTCACCTGTGTGCTACTCTTCCACAAGCTCTACACTCTATAGTGTCACTGGCCCTTGTTCACTGCCCAAATCTGTCCTACAGCTTTCATATGTACTTTTACACTGATTTTACTAATTGCACCCAGTTTACAGTGCTGAATTCTGGTTTATGTGTATATGTGTGCACACAGAGCCCAATAACCCACAACCACCAGTGCAAATCCCCCTTCTTTTAGCCAGAACAGTGAAAATACAAGACCAATACAGTAGTGCAAGTTCACCACACTTAGCTCCACATACTCATCAATCTTAGAGTCAAAAGTAAAGCAGAAAGCAGGGAGAACTTGGTTCCTAGAATCCTATGCTTATCACACAAAGCAGGCATGTCTTCGGAGGGGGCAGGCAGACACAAAATCTGTCAATCACTCGAGAAAATCTGTATATACTTTCACGCTGTGTATGTATATGCTCTCTGCAGTCACGGGATCGCGTCTTGCTTATGTCAGGCTTCTTGTTACTAGGTTCTCACAAAGCTAATCTAACGTTTATTTTCATACTCCGATCGACTGCAAGAACTCAAGAGCTCTTGGACGCGATTGTACGAATACAGTAATTATTACATTTTTACCTTCGGCCGGCAGATCTCTAGCTTAATGACCCCTGGCACCACTACAACCCATGCCGCGTCGCCAAAGGCCCTCCCCAAAGAATTGAGAACCACTAAATGCAGAGCACGAATTCATCGAAAAGTTGGACTAGTGTGTGCGGACAGGGCTACAATTATATATTAAATTCTAATTTGTCTGCTGTGACAGTAGTATACCACCTAATACACTAAGAATAAATAAACGAGGAACAAGGATGCAAACAGTGGACACTAAATATAGGCGGGGTCAGACCTCGCGATTCTACGCGCGATTCACCTGCACGATTCACTTTGCGTGAAAGTGAATCGCGGACCGCGGAACTCCGGCGATTCGGGGTGAATCGCGTCAAAACGCGCTTCACTTGCGATTCACCCCTACGATTCACTCTCTCTCAAGTATATTTCTATCATAAGATACATGTATTTATTATGCTAAATGTGTGTAAAATATAATTTCATTATAGAATCTTCAAAAAATTAATTTTTTTATAAATAAACTGTATTCTTATAATGCTTTTAATATAGTATTTTATCAAATAGAGGGATTCTCTTTGTGAAAAATCACCAATTTGTATAATATTGGATATGCTTCAATAAATGCATATAAGTTATGTACTTTCTTCATGCATTGAATTTATTATGAAGTTAGGATTATTATAGGTATTTACTAGTAAATCTAAAGGAGAATCTCTTGTTTGAAAATTGGGCGGTCAGACCTTCACACACGATTCAGGACGCGATTCAGCTTCCAGAATCGCGTTGTGAATCGCGTCTCGAATCGCCAGGTCTGACCCCGCCTAATACTTCTCGACACAGACTACACACAACAAGAGTATGAACAAAAGGAAGATGAGATGCGACTGAAAGCGCTGCTGATAGGATACATTACAGATTCTGGAAGTCTGAGTGCCATTTGCGCTGGGACAGAGGTTTGCCGGGAAGGTGCACTTGCAATATTCTGTTCCCCTGGCCCGGGATATTGACGATTTCCTCCTCGACCTTGAATTCGCTCCTTCCTTTGGGTTTTACAAACGTGTTCGTTGCGTATTTGAATCGAGGTCTTCCAGAGAGATCAGGCAATGGCCATTCCATTTCGGAAAGAATTGCCTCATAGTCCCTGGATGGCACGAAACGTCTATCGTCTCTTGTCTCAATTGCTACATCAAAGAGCACTTGAAGCCCATTCATGGTATTTGGATCGAAAGGGAACACGCGACGTACGTTCATGATGGATGCTTTGAAGTCATCTGTGTTCAATCAGATCCCGTGTGCAACCTCCTTTATAAAGGTGCGAAGGGGAAGACCTTGGTCCACGAATACTCGTAATAGGCTATTGTCAAATATGATAGCAGCACCTTGCCCAATCCTTTGCAACGCTGCAAGCTTCTTATCGTACACTGATTTCAGACGTTTCAATTTGTCCAGGCTCTCTTCAGCATTGGAAGACGTTCCCCGTATGGCAGAAGCCTTCTTACGTGCCATTATTGCCTTCTTGGTAGAGAGGACAAGTTTGCGTACAAGGTATATCCGACTAGACTTCTGCCCTGACCTAGCAAGTTCTTGATCGAGTCTCTTTCGCTCTTCAGCATCAGCAAGCGTTCTTTCCAGTTCACCAACCATCCGCTTCCAGGCGTCGACCTTGCCGAGCAGGCCTGCAGCATGCTCAGCTGGAGTCATCTCATTCTCAAGCTTATCAGAAACGAGTGCATTTAGAGCAGCGCAAGTTTCATCGTGGGCAAGCTTGTGAGCCATCAGAAAGTCGTCTGCAAATGCAGAGAAGGTCTCCTCGGTAGCGCGCAATTCACCAGAATGGTCTTCTTCGACATGGTGTGCATGGTGTGTAATCATTTCGTTGACATCTTCGAAGTCTTTTTCTGCCTTATCCAAGTCAACTTTGAAATCAGCGCTATTTGCTTTCCGCAGCTTCAGTGAGCGGATCGACACCCTATCCTCTCTGTTATGATAGGTCCAGAGAGGGGACTGCTGATTGAAGCGTTTGCGGTAGTGCTGTTGGACAGTCACTTTGAAACGATGGAAATCTATGCCCGCAGCATCACCTTCCTTCTCACTGCGAAAGATGGCTGGAGGATAGCAAATCGGTCCCCAGATGGTCTGAAATGCCACTGCGACGGTGTAGCGTGAGATCTCGGGCAAGCGGCGGAGGCCCGAAGTGATCATGTGGAACTCGGGCTATGGGATCATAAACGCAAGTCATCCCTAATAAAATAAAACCACGCACATTCTGCAGTTTAAGTTCCATTTCTGCAAAGCGTCGTTGCATTTCTCACATGCCACAGTCATGCTGTTGGCGAATGTCTTCCAGGTCACAGTCATGTTTCCTCAGCTTTGCCCTCTAATCTTTCAACATCTTCCCCTGCGAAATAGACGCCTTCAATACCTCTCGAGTAACAAGTACCACCATGGACTGATCAGAACTGTGCCTGCGAAGAAGTCGTAGTAGGCCTTCCTGGCGGACAATGAGTTCCTTTGCTTCTTGGCCGTCAGGGGCTTGGTAAAGTGAGCCAGGAGTTGTTGCATTGAATGAGTACTAAATAACATACTATCTGAGTCAAGAGAGGCTTCCGGGCTGCCAGGACTATACTTATAGTTCATCTTTTCCTTCAATTCTGCTGTTGTGAACGAACAGGACAAGACACTGTGGTCAGGTCTTCGTGGCGTCTGGAGCTGCTCTATAAAAGGTGTCAGTACAACAATTCGGGACAAGAAGCACAGGGTCAGACAGTTTACCTTGAGCCGGGCATAGGGACATCAGTATCCATTCTGTGGTGTTGGATAGTAGTATATTGGTGGTCAGATGGCACCCGAGATGAGGCAGATGGCAGTCGAGAATCGAGATGAGGCACTGTCAGCCGTGAATCACAAGCACATGGTATGGTATGTCACTATGTGTCTCAGCATGTGTCTCAGCCAAGCATTTTAGACTAAAGTGCCAATCTAACGCAATGCATAAAAAATGTCTTACTTGACAACAGCCAAGGAGAGAGAACTGGTCTTGATCGCATAGCCCTCCTCCACCCAGACTAGGCTACGCATGCAGAACCTATCAAATCCTCTCACGTGTGCGGGTTCTATGTCTCGAGTAACGTCAACATGCAGCGAAGACGCGGTGACTCTTCTGCATCCTCTGATTGCGTGCCGCCCAATCTGCTCTCTGGCTTTCGTGCGTGCTTTCACTGTTGATTCCATTGCATACAACACTACCATACCATACCATACCTATTTGTTGTCGAGCTGGCATTCATGAACTACCTTGATTAGTCGCATGCTGTCGTTTGTCTAGAGGAGGCAAAATTGATTGGAGTATACAACTGCAGATTGCAATGTGTCTTTTATGTATAATAGTAGATGTATAGAGTAGCGGCACGCCTACTGAATGCTTTACAAAAGACAGTAATGGATAAAATCGACGATTGCAAAGACAAAGAGAGCGAACAAGTCCAGCAAGGGTGTAAAGCCTTGAACTTCAGAAATATTCTGGTCGGGAACTAAAGTGACCGCTGTCTGGATCTCCTGATTGTATGCTGCTGTCTCGATCTCGAGATTAGTGATTATTGCTTCCATCTCCAAATAAGGGATATCAATCGCCGGGTCAAAGCATTTGTACCAACCTCTTCCAAGTGCAGCGCCATTAAACTCCACCTTCGTCGAAAGTCCGCGGTTGAGAATGGCCGTGTTTTGGGGTCGACAGAGTGTACGACGAATACTATATGGGACCCACAAAAGACGCTCGCCTCTAGCACCTAATATCCAACCACTCTTGTTTAAAGACCAGTCAATATAGTGTTGGTCTTCGCTTTTGTAAATAGCTGCTGCACGACCAGTTTCGCAGGTTCTGACGGACGGAGGGGATAATACATTGTCTGCAACAGTAGCAATTGCTGCAGAAGAGCCCCTGTGGTCTAACACATTCCAAGTTCTGATCGTTTTGTCGTCCGAACAGGAAACGACGTGTAATCCATCGGGAGAAAAGGCAACACATGCAACTCCTCCAGTATGGCCTTCGTAAGACTGAGGTGTGCTCGTCCCGGTACTCACATCCCAAATCATAACTTCACCCCCACTTGTACCTGACGCAATGTATCGCCCGTCAGGCGAGAAGGCAATGGAGGAAATCTGTCCACTGCTTCCTGCCAAAGGTCCATACATGATGCGCCCGTTGCCCACGTCCCGCACTATGATGCCATCGTCCCCACTTCGTGATGCAAGACACGTCCCGTTACGGGAAAAGGACAAAGGTGCATCATACAAATACTCAACTTTGTCAGTCTTGAAAGGACCAGAAACAACATCCCCTGTTTCAGCGTTCCACAGAATAGTGACATTGTCCCGCGACGCCGATGCGATGAGCCTGCCGTCTGGTGAGAATCTAACAGCATCAATCCAATGCTGATGCACTTCTCTAAACCGGGAACGTATTTCGCCACTTGCGACGTCCCAGATAGCAATGGTCCTGTCTTCAGAACCCGACACCACACAGGTACCATCAGGTGAAACATCGACGGAGTAGACACCACCTGTGTGTTCTGTCAATGGTCCTACGTCGATTTTCCCGAGCGTAGCGTCCCAAAGTATGACTGTCTTGTCGCTAGACCCGGAGACGATACGGAGCCCATCACGTGAAAATACGACAGAGTTGACGGCATCCTTATGCCCAACAAAGGGAGCACGAGCCAATTTGCAGGTCATAACATCCCAAAGTCCAATCGTTCCGTCCTTGGAGCTCGAGACGATACGGCTACCGTCCGGTGAATAAGCGACAGAAAGAATCTTACTCGTGTGGCAAAATGAAATGCCACGGTCGACATTCCCAACTGATGTGTCCCAGATGCGAGTCGTCTCATCTCGGGAGCGAGAGGCGGTACATCGGTCGCGAGTGAAGGCAACCGAACGAATGTCATTTGCGTTACCAGTCAATGAACTGCAGTCGACTTTTCGGCTCTCCACGTCACGGCCTTTCAAGCATATTGGCACTCGTTTTGTCTCTATTCGGTTAATTTGTACAGCAAAGACCGAACGATGTGAGTAGTGTGCTGCAACTTTCGATTCTTCTTTCATCAGTGGAATCATGGAGATGTAGATATGCGGCGTGCTTTCGCCGATCATCTTAGCGAACATAGAGACAAGCTTCCCTGCGTCCTTCAAGAAAGACGAAATGCCCTCATTGTGCGCCTATGCAAAGTGAGTAATCGCGTGGAACATAGCTCAACCATGCTCACCTCAGACCATGCAGCTCCGGCCATGAGCGCTCGAGAAGCAGTGTTATAACTAACGTTGTACGCTCCAATCCTGCCGAGTAAACTGAGCACTTCCAACCAATACAGCAGGCGATTATGCGTAAAGGACTTCAGCTCCGCTATCAACTCGTGTGAAATCTTGCAGTCGCGCGAGTACGGAACGTCGCAAAGATGTCGGGACCAATACGTACACGCAAATTCCAGATGTGGAGGTATGTTATCTTTTACGCAATCTTCGAGGTTAGAAACGTCCCTGTTAAGTTTGAATGATGTTTCAAGGCAGCACATATTAAAATGAAGCATATTCTTCATGATTTCGAAACAGCGTTTAGCAATGAACGACGTTTGATAGGAGACATCAATGAACCAGGGGCCGGACAAACAATCGGATGAATCCGAATGCGCGACGCATGGTTTGGGGCAAGGTGTCGAAGAGAGATAATCGGCGAACGATGCATGAAGGAGACGAATTGATTCTCCTTCCGCAAAGACAAGTACGCTCCGTAGCTTCAAAAGAATTTCGCGCGACGTCTCCTCTTTTGAAAAGCCCAGGATTGCATCTATAAGGTCACCCGAGAGCGGGACTTCGCTGAGCAAGATGAGTCCCATGACTTGCGAAAAGCGAGTAATGGACTCCAGATCGTCTATTGCGATAGCCCCAGAGTCGGTAAGGATTGATTTGTAGAGTTGATCAAGGCCCTTCAGCGAGTGTGAGTTATCAACAATTTTTCGAAGTTTAGAGAGCTTCCTAGGGCTCAATGATACCAGCTTGACGGCTGTCGACGCCCATATGAATAAACCCTCCGACGCGTCTGCAAGCTTGTTCATGTGTTCATCCCATGGATAAGCTATTGGTATCTTTGTGCTTCCAATGACCTTACGCATCTCGTAATCGATGTAGTGAAGGACGTCACGCTTGCTACTTTGCGAGTCGTGGTCCAAAACAAATTCGTACGCAAAATCTGTCCCGTCTGTAAACCATTCAACAATGTCCAACTCCGGCCTGCTCGTGATGAGGAAACGAAAGCTAGGATGTAAACCTCCGAACGCTTCTTTCAGAAGTAACATCAGACTCCGTCGATTGTCTGGCGGGCCATACTCGTCTAATGACTCCATAATGATGACGACAGGACCTTGCACCTCGTTTATTGTCGCTTTGAGTGGTTCCAAAATGAGCTCCTTGAACTGGACCTCTGCAATAGCTCTGGTGATATGCTTGTTACGTTTCACAGCTGCTTCGACATATCTTGCGATAGTTGAATTCGATTCTGCTAATTGAAAAGCAATGGTCCGAAATACAGAGGAACGTTGGTCGGCAGCGCTGGCCTGGCTGAAGAATACAAAGGCTCCCAATATCGACGCATTGCGGCAATATTCAGCAACTGTTGTCGCAATCGCGCTTTTCCCAGAGCCCGCGACGCCTCTAATCCATAAGGCATTCTGTTTCGTATCCGATCGAATCCAGTCCATGATCTCGATAAGGATTTCCTCGCGCGTGCCTGGCAAACATGTACCACGATAGAATGCGTCCATAGAAATTGGCATAAGCACATCTTTTAGATCTGGCCCAAAGCTCTTCAACAAGGAAAATCCGTATGCACGTACGAACTCACGTATAAGATCGACTTTCTGAGACATTTCATCGACTTTCTGAGACATCCGCGTTAAAACAAGCGCATTATGCAGCCCAACATTGGACTCCAGGACCGTCTTGAGCTCATCGAAGCATTTTATGAATTTGTCCACCTTCGGCCTGCTCAAATGAAGCATCCGGCCTATTGTGCAAAGTCACTTGCTGAGAAGTTAAAGCCCTTTGCAATACTCACCAAGGAAATCGCGCTTAGTGTAATCAAGGATAAAACGGCAGCATTTAGCCGTCTGGTATAAGAGCTCGTTGATTGTTTGCTGTAGTTTCCGGGCTTTGTTCGGAAGTGCCTCAGCGTCAGTCACAAAGTCGTATGCATCTTTCATGGCATGGGCTAAATCAGCGAGTTTATGATCCGTCTCCCTCTGGTGCGCAATAGCCTAAATACAAATTAATCAACTAATGTATAGTAACCGTGAAGTAGACTAAGAATACCTTGTAAACTGCTGACGTCAATCGCCATGCAGCGTTAACATACGGGTTGATCTATTGACTATGAGCATGCATTGTTTACCACATTAATCACGGAACATGCCTTAGTTAGCTCATCCACGAAGTCGACGAACACCGACAATTTAGTTGCGATGTCCAAGAACTTTCTGCAGAAATCTTCATTGTCACTTAGTGCGATTCCTCCTTGATCAACCGTGTCTAGATCTTCGGCAGCATTGACTAGCTCGAGCACGGCACGCGTTGCCGCTTCGACGTCATTTTCGATATCCGCCAGCATGTTAGGCGGGTTTAGCAAACGAACGATCACAGCAGGGCTTCCAACATTCTTGTCGCCAGGCAATAAAGTCAACGGGACTAAGTCCGAAACTCGACTCGTGATCAAGCTTTAATCCAGCGAGATTACAAGTAGCTCACCTGTTCCATTGGCGCTTTTACTCGGGAGTCCGCTCAGCCGAGTGGTTATTGATCCAACGCAAATATCAGTTCGAAATGGTAACTTCTCGCGATGAAACAACTTGATTGAAAGATCAATGGATGCGTCTTGAGGCCTGATTCCAGGATTTTAACACATAGTATATTTTCTTGATTGAGTATACTCACAAAATTAGAAGTTCATTCCAGGATTCTGCCGTATCTTTGATTTCTCGTGTCCTTTTCGTGGCATTCCCGAGTCGAGCTTGTACATATAGCCTCGGCTCATTGCCAAAGAGCTCTGGCCATTGAACACCTTCAACACGGATCACTACATCGATTCTGGATCAATTTGACTTGGGTTACTTGGTTTATACGACATACCTCGCAGAAAACACTCGGTAGACATGATGGCGAGTGGAAAAGCGGGAGTCAAGACCGCAGAATATAAGAGCAACCCTATATCCACCGGTGCCGCTAATAGTCGAAGTCTGCGGACTGGACGTGCAAAGAACTTCGAAGCGTATTGAATCGTGAGTCATGCTTCTGTGAATTTGTGCAATGTCGTTATATCGACCAAACATGCACCCCTTCACATGGACGAAGGCAATGGATTACGTTCAATTAAATAGATGAAGTAAATTTTGTGCCATCCTTGTACACCGCAGCGCATAAACGGCTAGACGAGTGGTCAGTGTGCACGGAAAATCTTCTTTAGGCAGTGCTAGAAGTACTCACTTATACGTCTTAGGGGTGTAGTAATATTGGCTACACTCGTGAATAGAATGCGAGGAAATCAAACACAGCATCTACATTATGAGACGACTATCTCAGGTCCGGTGGGTTATATTACTAGTACCCTAGGTCATATATGTTTCATGTATCTGTTGATGGCTGTAGGATGCAGTGTGTATTAGGAAAGAATGTACGTACCACATCCGCTTCCCGAATGAATAGTTTGTGGATAGCTAACGGCTGCGCAAGTAAACACGGTGACTATGTGAAGTTTCTTTGTGGAATAATTAGGACTGGTTCAGGGTGGTTGAGACTAAAGTTGTGGAAGAAGAGATTGTGATGATTCTTTCTTAAGTTTCAACGACGAATGTGAGTCGTGGTGACACCGTGAAACGCAACCAAATTTGACACTATGATTATGTAATACCGCACCTCGTCAAGCCCCTTACCCAATCCGTTGTACCGTCCAGGAGCGATGTTCACGACAAACTCTGACGATACGGAAGCAACGTACTATGAAAATTATGATTGCTTATCTTATTCAACGAATAAATGTCTTGGTCGATGACGACTGCGGCAAAAAAAGCCTCATCAAGTCTGGCAAGTCGTCACTCTCACTTCCTTCTAGGTCTTCCACCACCTCGTCACCGCGCAATACCACTAATCACTTACTTTATTCAACTAGTGCCCCAAACTTATGGTGTTCTGTCCTCAGGATTGCACCGATTATGGCAGTGTTTGTGGTTTTAAATTCCGGATTTATGGAGGAGCAGACGTGACTGCATTATTTATGTAACAAAAGATTTCTACCGATTGCAAAATCGGGTTAGAATAAATCGGGTTTGAATGAAGCGGATATATCAACATATACGACGGCGGAACTGACAGGGTTTGTATGTTATGGGTGCAAAACCTGGCCGCTCGTTTGTGTGCTTACTGTTTTAATGCCATACTTTTACTGTTAACAGATGCTTAGTAAATGGTTCATGTCCACTTCTTCTGTCAATAATAGTGACTCATTTTGTCCTATGTGTTCCTGTCCTTTTTGATGGATCTCCCGGTTTATCAGGGATTCTGCTGTAGCAGCCGACATTGTGCTTATCAAATGCGTTCCTCCTTGAGATTTGCAGTTATCTACAAAACCGGCTGGCCCTCCTCGCGAGAAAGCAAACACAAATGGAAAATACGTTCTCTCATCCTATTGGCATCGTTCCTCAAGCCTACAAACTATGTCTCTATATACTCCTTCGACCTCACACAGATAATCGTCCGAATTCTCGTCTCGCATGTTCCCTGCTGGTACGTCCAGAGTGAATGACGGAGAATATAATGGGAAAGCAATATGGTCTGGTATCGGGGTATCCGGTGGGAAATGACGTCCGAGCTAAGACAGACAAATTAGACATTATGATGTGTATAGAGTGATGTTAACATACGGCCCCCGATGTTAAAGAAGCCCAGGCTCTGGCAACATTTGCGGAATTGTAACCTCCTGCCAAGGATTGTTAGTCAAAGAAATCTATTTAGTGGATAGATGCAAAACAACAAACCTCCTCCTAAAAGCAATACCTTTGTCTCCCATTTCTCAATAATTTCGCCTACACACCACTGCATGCTCCCCTTTTCGTTCCCAACACTCCAATTCCAGATACCATGCGGATCTCCGGCTAATCCGTCTGCACCGCACTGCACAACAACGTAATCGGGTTTAAATACATCTTTTACGTCTTGGACGACACCCCATATCCTTGCGAACGTTTTTGCAGAAGCGCCTTGCTTCAGGGGTAATGAAAGTGTGAAAGGATCTGAATTCGGAGATGTGATGTCCGGCAGTGACGACAGAGGATGTGCGGGGTAAAACCCTGGAGCCGTATAATGAATGGATAGAGTCAAAACCTGAGCGTTGTTGCCCGCAGACGCAGACTTGTAAAAGCACTCTGAGACGGCATCCGAGAAATGTAAGTCGAAATCAATGTACATGATGCGTGCTTTCCTCCTATCTGGATGAATGCGCAAGACAGATCCGCGTTTAAGAGATAGAATCGCGATGATACAGTCTGCTACGTAGCAAAATCCGGCCGCTTTGGATTTCTGTGCATGATGCCTAATGTAAATTATTTAGTTCAGCCCTATTGAACATTGCCAAAAGCACATACCTTCCGCCATCCCAAGCAATTGCCACATCAACGTTTCCTGACTTGAGGGCTTCAGCAGCACTGAGTGTGGCACCAGCCACCATCTGCACATATCTTCCCAGTCCAGGAAAAGGAGGACAATCCTGAGAATGTAGTTGTTGGATACAGTGATGCTGAACTCCGAATTGAGTCGGAAAAGACTCACGTCTTCAACACCAAAGTCAGCTGAAGCATAGCTTGGTTCAACATTTTGATGTGATGATGCAGTTTCATTGCCAGAATTTAAGACAAAATCGATGTAGTCCTTGTCGTGGTAAAGGCAGAGCTCTTCCACGGAAGCAAGGCGTGGTCGGATAATGCGAAGAGTAGCCGACTGACCATTCTCTGGATTGGCAGAAGACAGGAGTCCGAGGCTTTTGATTAGTGAGTGGACCAGGAATGAGCGATTCCTGTTACTTGGAAGAAGAGATGATGTCTAAAATATCAACCACCGAACCTTGAATAAACAACAAATTTACAATAAAGCCAAATAATGATAGAACGCACTTTGGCAAGCTCTTGAGAAACGACATAACCAACTGCTCGTTTTTTAGGGTGAAAAAGAGAGGGTGCAACCTCTTGAGAAGAGTCTGCCATTTCTTGGTCTCCGGATGGAAAAAACAGTCAATTCAGGAAAAAGTAATCATACCAAATTGAAGAGTAATTGACGAGAGTGGGATTCGAACCCACGCCCTTTCGGACTGGATCCTGATTCCAGCGCCTTAGACCGCTCGGCCATCTCGCCCGACAGAATATAGGTGTTGTGGCTGCACATGACTCTATCATGACACCAAGCAAGAAAAGACATAGTTCCTAAAATGGCAGGAAGGTAACTTGCGCAAATACACAGCCACAGACAAGAGACAGCATCACATTGGATATCGAGGTATGTGGGTGCAGAGTGTATCTGATACGGTCTTTTGCAAGCACGAAGTGCAGTACACCGCGTTATTCCTGCAATATTACTGTGTCCTGATGGCGAAAACTTTTTGCGCCCCACTCACGACTAACCAGACGCATTATGCTCTACTGCTATTGTTCTTCATGACAACCTAGCATCGTTGCGCTAGTCTAAATGTTGATGCCCCAAGGGACTGTGCCCTTCCGCCTTCTCACCGATTCATACTGTACGTATGACGCATTGGCACCGATTGCCGCGCACAACCTCGCTGTCCCCGCACATCCACAACACATGTACTTGGAGCCTTGATCGTTTCTTTTCGTAGAGTCATAACATGCGGAGCGTCTTTTTGGTAGGACTCAATACGTATGATGCAGGACCCAAGGTGCAAGACGCGGCTATCAGAGGAGGCGACTAACGTCTTATCCTCGGTAATTAATTAGGATAAGCAGAATGTCGACCCCACGGGGAACCTTGAAAACGGCTACGACGTCACCAGATACAGGACTCAGGCCTTTCGCTTACCGACTATCTCCGCAGATTCAAGGAAAGGATCCATGGGAACAAAAGGCAGCGTCTATAGAATAGGCTGAAGAGAAAGCGGAAGTTCAAGAGTGAAAAGCATGTCTTTGTGTCGACCAACTTACGCTTCAAGAATCATTCGTCGCCCATTCTCGCGTTCTCAAACGCCGAGAGGAGATAAGTACCGCCTGCAGAACTCACATTTGACAAAACAAATAGAATCTGAACGTAAATCCCACACAGGAGCGCCTGGCGACGTCATATTCTAAATTTTTTCAATGACCAAGATAGAGAACCGATACGAAAAGTGTGTATTACAGCTCACGAGACCGAGCAAAGCGTTTAGCTACTTCAATACTAACGCGTGTTTCGAGAGATAGGTGGGAGTTAAACGCGATCAAGTGACTTGGAATACACGAGGACGTGCTGGGCATGCATGTGTGGACGTCATCACTGTGCAAACCGGGTTTTAGACTTGATCTGCGGCATGGGACCTCTCCTTCTCCTCCCACAGTCAGTTACAATCTGTGCGGTCGCAGTTCGTCCGATCATGGAGTCCGGAAATTATGTAGGCGCGAACGGAGGCGAGATTTGGGTAAGGCGTGGAGAAACTGAATGTAAGCCCAACCCAGACCAAGTAGGAGCACTAACGCCTAGTCGCTCTAGCCTTCCGCAAACCTCGGCATCGCTGAGCATACCTTTAGCCTTCTTTTACCCTTACTGTTCCGTACATCCCACGCTAGCCAGTTGCGATAAGGTCGAAGACTTCGGTTGTAACTCAAGCTCAAGCTCGTATGAATGAATTAATGAACGGAACGGGGTGAAGATGAACGTCGCCGAGTAAGTTGAGTCAGTTTGAGTTTGCTTCCGTGTGTATTAATGAGCTTCGGTCCAATAATTTGCTTACAGGAATCGAGAAAAGGGACGCAGAAGCCTAAGATGAAGATGACAAGGAAGTCGAATCTAAGCAGAATAGCAGTTTCCCATCTATCATCTTGACCGGACTGGGCTGTGCCGAGGAGGAGGATGGATGACGATATCTAAGCTATGCCGGCATGGCTGCGTGTACCATCTTACCTCACCCCGTCAAAGTCATCAGTTGCTCTTCGGCCGTGGGGAAGCCATCGTACACGACTCACAGCCCCACGGGGTTTTGCTTTTCGGTGGTCCTCGTCCCTCTCCCCACACCGCTTCATCCCGTCTCGCTCCATGCCGATTCGTCAAGTCGCGTAAAGCATTCCGCGTTCCTATCATTACATCACCACGCAGCGTCAAATCACTATATTTAGGACGCAAAGTCTCGAGAAACGAGATGGTAAAATCCTTTTTGAATGCAGTAGTGTGGGGAAGAGACGAGAAGGGAATGGCGTTCGCCTCGCCTGTGTCGCATGGTGGTAAGATCCGGACGCGTGTTCACTCCTCGATTCGATGCTCGATACGTTTTGTTTTGCACTTCCTTTCTGTTGGGACCGCCACTATCAACTTATTTCCTTTCGGTTGAAGGAGGCGTGTTTGAAGGAAGATGTTCCACTCCGAAGACGGAAAGCCAAGCCGAGTTGAGTCGTTTCGAGAAGGCGAGGAACTATTCCCGTGATGTCTCTCATTCTACCTATCTTTCCACAGGTATACACTCGTACAGATCGAATGACATACTGTAGGACGGCAAAGACCCGGAGTGACGAAAGACGCGAGAGCGGAAGCCGAGGCGCCATAAAGCCGAATACAAAGCCAAAGTCAAAAGCTAGTCTCCGTTCGATTCTGAAGTGTATTGAATAGTATTCATTCATTCCCGAGCGTCAATTGAGTCGAGCTGTTATTTTCGTTGCAGTCCGCGTCATTGACACGCGCTTCCACATGTGAAGTGTTGACTAGACTACATGATAAGTTGGTAATAACACGACAACAAAAAATAGTTGCTCATGTTGCTGATTAATGTAGCGCATCTTCTGGGATTCCTCACACGTCGGAAAGGCACTTTAAGATTGGTATCAATCTCCCGTTAGTCACGGTGAGAAAAAATGCTCGAAAATGATAAATGCGCAGTGATCGAGAGAGCGCTAAACAGCTGAGTTGCTCTCACAATCCAACAGTCCCGTAGTCCCGCAGCACAGCAATAATAATGTATGAATTGTTCCCGCAGAATCACAAATCCCGCAGTCCAAAAGCCTAGATTCGCTAAGCAGGAACAGCGCAGTATGAACGGCTGTGCGTCTATGTCAAGTTCCGGACTGACCTCTTCTCATCCTTCCCTTTCCCCTGTCAAAGATTTTGGATCCGTACCGCAGCTTTTTGCTTAATTTGTCGCGAGCGTTCTGGAGTGAGTCAACTCGAAGCAGTACAATCCTCAGTCATATATATATATGCCACTTAATGATATTACGTTATAGTTCGGAAGGAACACTCGCAAGTAAAAAATTACAATCTCTCTATCTTCACAAATAGATATCAGCCTGAAAAACTGGCCAGTGTCAATTTACCCTTTAATATCCATCTATGCAAAGACTCCTCCAGTTAAACTCAGTGACAGCAATACATAAGTCAACAGGTGATAAGTGATAGAACCCAGTCCTACAAGGATACGTATACTGTTCTTACCCTATATCCTATCAAGAAGAAGTTAAGAAAAGTGTGCTCTTTGTGTACCAGAAGTCAGGATATAAAGTTTAGGTCTGTGCCCTCACCTTACATGTATAGATGTGTAGAAATTGGAGGCAATGCTTATGTAAGTATCTTCAATCTTCACAAGCAGATATTACTGTAAAAATCCAGCTAGTGTGACTCACAACAGTGGTCCCCCTGTTTGACAACTCTTCCAATAAAACTCATTTACAACAATTCATATATCAATAAGTGATAAAAGTTAAAAGAACCCAGTCTCACAATATCACCTTTACTTCTACTTCTCACTCCTTCTCCTCCTCCTATTTATCCTAAGTCCTATCAAGAAGGCACATAAAACTCGAAGAGAATGAAGAGGAGATAGATGCATTACAAGCTATGCCTAACTTGGGACTTGGGATCAAATTTGTTTGTAAGTTTATTCTGAACGTGGAGGTCAGTATTAGAATCCAAGTACCAACCTCTAGTATCCAAGGTCTAGAGATCAACATCTACGTATACTTTGACATGAATGTTACTGTTAACTTCATTCCATCTGAGATCGAAGGGACATGCAGATTACTATATAGTGATACGATTCAACACGCACAATAAATCAAAAAGTTGTTAAAGCCAGTAAAAGATACTATTTTGCATAACCATGTAGGATAATTCGACACAACATGAACAAGGGAACGTCATGAAACAAAACGTTCCTATTCCTATATGAAAGCAAAGCAACAGACAAAGTAGATAAAAGAGAAAGAGACAAAGACAAGGAAATGAAGAAAGGAAGAAAGGGAGGAGATCTAAGGTATGTAGCCATGAAGCGTAAAAAAACATGAGGTATGAAAAACACCTGAAGTATGAAATTCGTTCGTTCGTTCGTTCAAATGTGTGTGATAGTATTGGTGGTATGAAAAAGGTCCATGAAGTGTTGTGTAGTTCCTAAGGATCCATGGGAAGCGTTGTAGTGGGGACAAGACATGGACATGAACAAGAATATGAATGTAGAACAGAAAAAGAAGAAGGAAACAAAGACGCAGACCCAGTGACTGACATCTATCCATCCGAGCTTGAACGCTCGCGGAAGGCGCCGGATATCAAATACAGTATCACCGGTATTGCCAACGCCAACATCGGATATCACCGCCACCCATACAGTAATCCACAATACAAACGTTGACGCCAGCGCTGAAGATTGACGTCGGAGACAGACGCCCAGCGAGATCGTTAAGGTAATCGATATCGTATTACACTGTATTACATCGTATCATATCGTATCCAACGATATCGTGTCGCATCGAATATTATCGCATCATATCGAATATTATCGAATAGCAGCGGATGGTAGCGGATTGAAATCGGATCGGCTTGTATTGTAGGGCACTGAGCCCGAGCGGAAACTGTAACGGAGCTCGCACCGCACTTGATCACCAGGGGGAGAAAGGTTCCAGTCCAGCCGGGTTACGATTTCGATGTTGCGATGTGTGACGTGCGCCATGTCCGGGTGGGTTCGCGAGGGTTCGGTTCGAAGGATTGGAGCTCGAACCGTGATCAAAGAAGCAAAAGTAAAGGGGTAGGGACAAGAAGGGGGAAGGGGGGGGAACGGTAAAGGGAAAAGAACAAGAAGGGGAAAGGGAAGGAGAAGGGGAACAAGACAAGAACGAAAGTGAATAAAGACACCTAAACTAGGTTAAAGAAACAGGACAGGAGTGCTGGCGAAGCTCGGGGATCAAGAACATGAACACGAGATTGAAGAAGGAGGTATGACGGTAGGGAGATATGCAGGTATGAAGGCGGAGGTATGGTGGTATGGAGGTATGGAGGACGGGAGTAAGGAGGTATCGCAGACAAAGTTATTCAAAGCTCGGCGGCACAGGCAAACGCAAACGTAAAAACAGAACCTCGAAAGAAAAGACACCGAGGCGGCGGCGTCCTTCCTTCTTGCTTCTTGCTTAGGAGCTAACACCGAAGTGCGAGGCACGGTGTCAAAGAACCAAAGAGAGAAAAACCGAGGCGAGGTGAAGTAAGGTCAGGCAACACCACACAAAACAAAGTGAGGCAAGGCAAGGAGGAAAAGAGAGTTTCCGGTCGGCGAACTTCAAGAAGCCAGAAGTCAGAACCAGGGAAAAGGAAGGGTGTGGCGAGGAAAAGAAAAGAAGCGCTTTGATTCCCAGATTCCCAGGAGGTAAGGAGGGGGAAAAGGAGGCGCTGTTATCCGAACCAACAAGCTCTCCACTAAGCCATCCGAAAACATAACAGGTCCATGGCAAAAGCTCCGAGGTTGGATGTGTGCACCTTCGAAAATCGTAATTCGTAAACCGTAATTACCTCGCCCACTCGACCTTTTTCTTCTTTTCTTGCGTTGTCTGTGTGTGATTCTTTTGTTTAATAGGGAAATTCCTTTTTCGTGTCCGTGTTTTCCGTCCGAGATGCCGGCCGGGGTTCGTGTGTTGGTGGTGTATTGGGTATGGTGTGGGTCGGGTATGGCGTGGTCACGGGGTTCAAACTTTCCTTCGATCGAGTGTGCACAGGTGTACTGGCTTGCTTCGTTTTGGTTTTGTACACCAAGACACCGACACGCGACGTGAAGAAGTTCGGAGCGTTGTGCCGAGTTGTGTTGAGTTCGAGTGGTTCGGCTTGGTGTTGAGTCAAGTCGAGCTAAGGCCAAAGCAAGAACTCAGGTGAGCTCGACCCCCGAGCGACGAACGGCCCTCAATAATGCATCGAAGTCGTCCTCCTCCTCTCTCCCTGCGCAGCATACACAGGCATCCTCCTCGCGTAACTCGAATTCGAACCCGAATTCGACCCGCTGCCACTTCCACCGTTGCCACTGAAGATACGTTTGAGGAAGGGTTGTTTTTGCTTGCTCGTGTTGGTGGGTGAGACGGGTTGGGATGCGTAGTAGACTTGTTGACCTTGTGGGTAGGCGTAGGTTGGTGAGACGGGTTGGGAGGTTGGAGACTATTCCATTCAAAATCGAAGTAGGACAGAGCAGGATGGAGACCAAACCGAATTGGGATAGACCGATACAGGTCCACGGAGAGTTGGATTGTGAGAAGTGGAGAAGTGGACACGGGACGTGTGGGAGTGTCGGATATAAAACGTAAGTGCACACACGCGCGAAAGATGTGTGGTGGCATGGTGGACGGATGAGCGGACGACGGTCCGATGTAAGCGAAATGAAAGGTCGGAACCAAAGCGAATCAACCAGTGGGGGAACCGAAAGAAGGCAAGAGAAGAAGGAAGTAGTCAGTACGAGTTTAGCTAACGCAGGCACGGGATGTGCGGGGGCTGAAGGGAAATGAAATCAGGAATGGTACGTACGCAAACTTGGACACGCGTGCCGTGGGGCGGGACGACGACGTATGTCTGGCGCCCGTTTTGCATGACGACTGTTTGGCCCGGTGCAGATGTGTATTGGGTCGCCATCGGTTGAGCTGGAAGCGTTTGAGAGCGGACGGGAGAGCGGGAGGAGGCTGGGAGGTGCGTTGTGCTTGAGCTGCCGCTGTTGCCCTGTGCGTACGCGTAGGTGCGTGATCGGGATGGAGGCGCAGGGACGCGATGGGTCGTCGGGATGCTCTGGCTCTGAGAATGGCTTCGCGAGTGAGTGCCACCGCTGCTGTATCTGTGCACAGTCGGGACAGCAGTAGACTGAGTCTGGCTGGAACCATTGCTGGAGTAGATGCCACGATATGGGTCGCGATTGTCGCGATGTGAGGTCTTGTGTGCTGTGCTTGGGCGTGCGTGGCGAGCGTATGGGTCGACAGGTGGGGTGGAGACGGAGCGAGAGAGATTTCTACCGTCTCGTGCGTTGGCGGAATCCTTGGGATCTGGGACGAAAGGATTGCGGTAGGCGTGTTTCTGGTATTCCTGGCTGTCGACCCAGCGGGCTACGCTGTTCTGCTTTGCGATGTAGCGCTCGACGGCGTCGGGGGAGTAGTCGTACTCTGTCATTGTGCAGAGAAAGAGCTGATATGAATTGAGTGGAGAGCAGGAGTTGAGTGGACCAGGAGTAGTATAGAGCGGGAGAGGAGCTCAGACCAATCGAGGTCTTTTAAACTTACTGAGTAGCCAGCCTCGGCGCAAGAGAAAAACCAAATCAATTGAGTGCCAAATAGAGATAAATAATAGTAAATGCGCGGAACAATTAGCATATTATGTAATCCACCCGGTTACTTCCTGATGGTTGGATTGGAGCACCACAGACTGGTCCACAGTAGCTCAGCTGTTGTAATATCGCGATGCTCACCGCACTCGCCCTCCGCTCAGCCCGTCGTTATAGCACTCTATCGCTCCCCACTCTCGCGCGATGCTACTCGTCATCGCCCTCCGCAGACGCGACCGCAAAATTGCCGTGCGCTCTTTCTCTTTTACTTGACTCAACATTTGTGTGCACACATTCTGAGTCTGACTCTCACCGAAAGACAGACGAAACGTACTCATCGTAAACAAGGTCAGGACAACACCTGTCAAAGAGGCTATTGATTCTCTTCTTTCGTGCGTTGCCATCTTTACAATATACATTTGCCACTTATTATTTTACCACCACAATCGCAAAACACTGATATCAATCATAAATACATAGCCATATCCGGGCCAAGTACCCTAACACCCGCGTCTTCCACGAGAACAGGCCAGACATCCCACAAGGTTGCGAAGAATGGGACCCAGGCCGTCCTGGCGAACCACCGATTGATCTCGTCATCACCCTCGGAGGCGATGGGACTATCCTCCATGCCTCATCCCTATTCAAGAAAGGGGCGGTTCCGCCCGTACTAAGCTTCTCGATGGGGACGTTGGGGTTTTTGCTTCCTTTTCGTGAGTACTTTTCTGGTTATTTGTGTCGGTGGTGGTGTCGTCATAGGCAGGAGAATTCAAGGGCTGAATGGATTGGGGAGGTTGGAAGGCCTGGACTTTCCGGTGCTGCTTCCGGGTGCAGATGGTATGTGGTATGACCACTTTGACAAGGAGCGGTGTCTGTGCTGCTCTATTACACCGCTTGATCGGATGCACAGAGTTGATTCGACCTGGAACTCTGTTGCATGTGGTTCCTTTGGGGCTCAGCACAAGTCACTTAGGACGGGAGGGCGAAGGATGTAGGACGGAGCGGGCCTTGTGCCATTATGCCATAGCCGCACAACGTGCGCTATTCGGTCCCACTAGTCCTGTGTTCACTCGTTCTTTGGTCTCGTTCTTTGGTCTTCGGTCTCGGCGTCTTCCATTGGCCCTTTGACTTTGACTTCGACATTATCAGTGCGGCCATGATGCTGATCAGTAACGCTTACACCGCACTGCATCACCGCACCGCGTATCGAGTTAACCTTGCTTTTGGTGCCTTGGCGTCTTCCTTGGCTTTGCTGTAATCCGTTGTCCATTAAAAATATCCACTATCATTACCTACTATCATTATTCATTTTTCACTATTCATTATCTGTTATTCGATATCAATTATGTTTTACGACCAATGACGCTAACCTCCTCAATCCCTCACAGACATCGACGACTTCGCCCCCGCCCTCGAATCCGCCTTCCAAAACAAAGCAACAACTCTCTTCCGAATGCGTCTCTCCTGCTCCTTCCTCTCCCGTACCGGCACACCCCTCCCCTCTCACCCCACCTCCTCTTCCCCAAATCCAAATGACAACGATACAGAAGCATGGCAAGTAATGAACGAAGTCGCCCTACACCGGGGCCGCTCTCCACATTTAAATACAATCGACGCCTTCGTCGACGGTCAACACCTCACAGAATCCGTTTCCGACGGCTTAATCGTTGCGACTCCGACGGGGAGTACAGCGTATTCTTTAAGTGCAGGAGGTCCAATCGTTCATCCGAGTTTGAGTGCACTTGTTTTGACGCCGATATGTCCACGGAGTTTGAGCTTTAGGCCTCTGGTGTTTCCAGGGAGTGTTGTTGTTACGCTTAGGGTGAGTCTTTGAGTTTGATTTGGCTTTGTGAGAGTGGAGATTGTTTGTCTTTTGGATTTTCTATTTGGTTCGTGATGCGGGATACTGGATATGGCATGGTATCCACTCTTCTTGTTTTGTCATTTCTCTTTATTTTATTTTGCTTTGTCTTCGATTTGATTTGGCTTTGGATACTTTCGGTTTCTTTGCGGATTCAGTCGGATTTTTTCTTCGCGGGGATTCTATTTCGTGATGTGGGATACGTCATGGCGCACTTTCAATTCGACACTCCACTTTATTCCGTCCTTCTTGCGCTTTTTACCAAAAAAATCATCTCATATTCTTTGCGTTCCGAGTCCCCACGAGGCATTATTCTTCTAAACTTATCTCATTGCCATCCGTCATCTCATTCTAATTCTAACGTCAGCATCGACGGCGCACTTTAATTTAACACTCCACTTTATTCTCTTCCTTCTAAAAAATGTCTCGTTCTTGCGTTCCGAGTTCTTACGAGTCCTCTCACTCTCATAATCTCACTCCAATTATTCAAATTCAATTCAACTCCAATTCCAATTCTTATTTCTATTCCTCCTTAATTCCAATTCCACCTCTAACACAGATTACTAATGCTAACTTTGATCCTGATTCACCAAACTACCTAGATTGGTGAACGCTCCCGCGCACCAGCAAATGTATCAATGGACGGACAAGAAGCTCGTGTCCTTAACCCAGGGGAAGCAGTCGTCGTCCGTGCCTCTCCCTACCCTATTCCTTGCATAAATCGATCGAGCATCGCGGAACCACTTTTCACGAGAGATAACGTCGAAAGGGGTATTGAATTCCGCCATGGAGGAGGAGGGGGAGAGGGCGGAGGAGGGGAAGGTGCTGGTCCAGGGAGAGAGGATGATTGGGTGAGGGATATCAATAATTTGTTGCAGTATAATGCGACGTTTAGGAGTAAGGCGCTTTTGAGGCATAGTCGGGGGTAGGTGCGTCCCTCAAGACTGTTCTCCTTCCTGAATTGTGGTGCACTTCAGTGTTGTATTCGGAAGAGAGGCAGGCGGGATGTAGGATGGAAAATGGAAACAAACGTTGGATATGAGATGACTATGCTGTACATTTCTTCATATTTCACTATCACCTCTCTAGTCTTCAACAGCATTACGAAAATGAATCAAACCAGCAATACAACTCGACTTTTCTTCTATCTCCTCTTGTACTTGTGTGAGTACCAGTGCACCTAGATAGCTAAGCAGTAAGAGGTAGCGATCTCGAAGTCTCCATCTGACAGACATAGCATACCGAGCACCACGACTTCGTTCTATGACCACAATTGGGTTTGGATGGGAATATAGATAAGTATCAAACTGTCATTATGCACACAACCTCACTTGCCATCATCACGAAAATGATTCAACGATACAACACGGTTCCTGTCTCTGCTTGTACTTGTATAAGTAGCAGTGCGTCTAGTGCGTCTAATACCCCAAAGAGACGAAGTGGCGATCTCGGACGTGCGTACTATTCCGCGTATTAGTATGGACACTATTATGGGTATTAACATCTGAAGAAGCTGGTAGTATCATGCGCCTAGAACACCCAGAAACCTAAAATAGCGATCTCGGACGTACGTACTCATCATCCGAGTACTACTACTAGTATGGGTATTAGTGTTTGTACTAGAAGCATGCAGTACCTGTATTGCCTCCACACACTTAGTAGCAAGCGCCTACTAGTATACCGGGTAAATAAATAGTATAAATATTAACTCCGTGAATACAGTAGGCTCGGAGTTGAGTTGGCGTCTAATGTAGTGTGTATGCAGTAGTGAGTGGTTGAGGCTGTGCTGTGCTGTGCACTCAGAAAGCTATGCTATTGTATATCACCCTACGGTACAACTATTCTGTTCCTATGCTTACTAAATTAGTGGTAAATACTAATTCATACTTGACCCGTCTCGTCTGTATCCTAGTACTCCGAGAGGAAGGATGAACGTCCGTCGCCGAGATACCGGATTAACATTGGCTGGGTGAGTTCTAGTCAGGATACTGGGGCGATAATGGTGCTTTTGGTATTACTAAGGCATTTTCAGCATGAGGTGCTATTAAGTAGTGTGTACTGCCCTCAACTCTCAGAGTCAGATCAAGTCAAAGTGTATTTTTCAATGTATATTAATGTTGTGTACGAAGGAGAGAAGTTTGGAAAAAGGGAAGGAGCAAGTGAGTGGAAATAAGTAAGATGTGAATTAATTGTTGCTTGTGGGTCTTCACATTTGATGCTCTAGGCCTCAGCCCTCCGCCCTCAGATGCAAGGCAATGTTAAGGTGCTCTTTAATAAAACACATCCATTAATTTTCTGTGTTATTCAACCATAGGAAACAAGGAGCACAAGAGTCAGTGAACAGAGTGGGGCAGTTCTTAAAGTTCTCGCCATCTCTATTAATGTTCCATGGTTTGTGAAGATCAGTCGCATACAGTAGTTGGGAAAGAAAATTGATATTGATATTGACAACGGGCAGTTGGCTGTGTTTGGTCCTTGATTTTCGGAGACAAGTTATGTTAAGTATTGATCATTGATTGGTAAGTGCATGTTCACTCATGAAATATAAAAAGGCACGGAGCTTATTAACTTACCGATTAATATTCAAATAGTAGGCAGATTGTCAGTGCTTGGAGTCATTGAAAGGCAATGCTCGGACAATCCTATAGTGTTTATGCACGAGCGTGGAACAAACTCGCACTCGGACGCGAACGGAGTGGGGCAGTGTTAAGTTTTCACTGACGCCTTCTGTGAATCTGTGTACTTAATTTAGATGCTACATTGGCTGATGGAGCTGAGATCCCAGGAGTCCAGGAATCGTGCTTGCAGTTTGATGAAAGTCTGAGGCTGTGCCGCTATCCTGTTCGGAAGGATGCGCGTTGATATTACTGTCATTTTCATAAATATTGTCACACGCGCGATTCGTGATTTTCGTCACACTAAGTACACTCAAATACAAAATCTATCATAACTCAACTAATACTTAACCAAATTACATGATCTAAGTTGTAAAAAATATACTTTTAAAGTGTCTTTCATATCCCAGAA
>NW_006760386.1:8813933-8848746 GCF_000271605.1 Fomitiporia mediterranea MF3/22
TTAAATTAGACTAGTTTCAAACAGTTTTAATAGACCTTAGTATGGATTTCTAGTTCAAATGAAGTAGAAAGGTCATTATTCTATATACTACTTTAATAGTACTTCTCTGACTTATATAACTTTACTATAACTTATAAAAGTACTTATATTTAATATATTTTGTTTATAATAAATTTACAAACATAAATAATACTCAGAAGAACTTTCCCTGAGTGTAGAGAGGTTGGGGGAAAATGCTCAATTTTAGCAAACTTAAATATGTATTATACTTATATGTGTATTCTGTATCCTAGTTAGGATTCAATATGTAAATTAACAATAAAGTTATATTCTTCATTTAGAGTAGTTTATAGTATTGTACAATCAGTTTTAGGGCCAGGAAAACTCATATACATGAAATATAGGGAAAACTCACATATTGTGTTGTATCTTGCTCAATTTTTGCTCATTTTACTTTTTTTTTCTGGAATATGAAAGACACTTTAAAAGTATATTTTTTACAACTTAGATCATGTAATTTGGTTAAGTATTAGTTGAGTTATGATAGATTTTGTATTTGAGTGTACTTAGTGTGACGAAAATCACAAATCGCGCGTGTGACAATATTTATGAAAATGACAGTAGTTGCGGAAGAACGTGTGGGTGTCTATGGGTGTGTTATTGGCTGTGTCTATATCGATGCTCGACCCTAAGTTATTCCGGATTCGAAGGTAGATGAGAATATATTATTAACTAATTGTTCTTGCCGTGGATTATTGATCGTGGCAGATGAACAATCAACGTAAGCAAGAGGAATAGGATATCTGATATAAAATGTCAAATATCAAATGAGGAGGTGCCGGCACAGATTTGTCATGATACATCACTCACTATTCATCTGAGGAGAGGTGATGCTCGGTGTTGATGGGAAGTATGGATAGCGGATGAAGTTGTGCTGTACAAGTAGTTGAGGTGTCTTAATATAGTAGCTCCAACGAATCTCGAGCTGTACACTGTACCGTGATATCCAAATCAAGGTAACATCCGAGTTGAGCTCTACGGCAGGCACGGAGAAGTAACTGGGCGCTTATCCACATGCTGAGGATACCAGTACTAGTTACTGGATGATGCACAGGCCGAATCAGTCAGGTTCCCGAGTTGTGCTCAACCGTAGATTATATAGCATGTTCGGCACACTAAACGAACAATCGAGAAACAAGATGATTGCTATTCTTTATTGTAACACATGGGAACGGCAAAATACAATACATTGTATTTAGTGAAGCACAGTATTGTATTGAGATAGTACAATACAATTAGATTGATAGTGACTATAGCAATTTGTAAGTGACTATTGGATACAGTAAGATGTGACAAGGAAGACAAGGTGTATACCAGAACTGTTGCAATGAAGGATGTGATGCAAAATATGATACTTGATGGGTGGCTTGTGTGAAAAGAAGAGGAACAGCGATATCAGATGCAGGGTAGCATTGGATACACAGGAATATAGATCGCAGTTGATGCAAGAAGTGATTCGTATCAAGGTGAGTTGAGAGACGAGAATGCCTAAGAAAGGAAAATGACAAGTTCGGGGTATCGGGTAGGTACCGTGCCCTACGAATACGGATTCTTGATTGTAGCCCAGATAAGTGCACGGTGCCCGCCTATTATCGCAAAATCCCATTATAGTACGATGGGGTAAAACGGATATTATAGACGCTTGCTAAACCAGCTAAATGCGCTTGCACATCGCTGGATCACGGGTGATGGCGATTGCGGCTCCGGAACGAGTAACGTATAGTTCGGAGACTTCTCAGAGTCTTTTAATTTGTTCACATCCAAAGTGGGCTTGTACAAGTCCAAGCCTAGTGTCGAGTATCCGTACCCAACGCCATATGTGCCGCTGGTATTCCCATACTTTGGTGGTTCGTCGGAGGTGGCGACAGCGAAACTTCTTTGCGAAGAAGAAGCGGATACGGATGTGGCGAGCTCCGTTTCGGATTTAGTGAAACGGGTGGCGGCAACTGGAGACGAAGCACACGGGAGGATGGAGATGTCGATAATTTCGTAAGTTGCCAATGAACGAAGGACTCTCGGCCAAGCCATTGGCGCGATTCGAACCGTTCTTAATACTCCGTTTACGCGAACGTTCACAGCGAATGCGATTCGTGAGCGCGGAACATCGCAGAGCTGCGGAAAGACCGATTGGGCATAATTCAACGCTTCCTAATAGAGAATTGCTGTTTTAAAAAAGGATGCCGAGTAGAACAATTCGTTTTGCGTACCTCGAAGTTATGTGCGGGCTGGACATAGACCATGTCCTGGTCAAGACGGTACGTGACCAGCTCGGCAGGTGTCTTCTTTGACTGTGTCTGCTGTGCAGTTTGCTTGGCGGAAGAGCGGGACGTAGGGATTGGAGAACGCCTCGACATCTTAGAACGGTGGGGTATGCTTAACTTGCTCTTTGATGCACGTTTTGTGCGAGTAAAGGGGAGGCTGTTAGTGAAAATGTTACGTCGCCGAAGGCTAGTCCTTTATATCGGAGAGTTCGGCCCAGTTGGCGCCTTTGAAGCATCTTCGCCACATAGCCCTAGCAAAAATAAAGGACCCCGAAAGGCAGAGCTGTGGCCTATATACTTGCATCGGAGTGACTGAGTATCGCATTTCACTGCCCAGAACACAGTGCTGGCCCCTTTCCACGTAACGACGGCGCAAGCTGAGATCTTCGGTATAGTCATATAATCCTAAATGTGGGTGCACAGGAATTTGCACTGCGTTAAAGCGCGGCCATCTGGAAGTGTCCATAGCCCATGAGATGGCTTGATTCTTACTGTGCGTACATGGGAAAGCGCTGGGATGGCCATTCTGATCGCTCAACAAGGTGAGTCATGTTGATCCGTTACGTAGAGTCGTGTAGAAACTTAAGAGCAAGGAAGTCGTTACCTGCATGCCATTGATCACTGCCCCGACAAATTTAGTAACTTTTTAATTATGTAATATTTACATTCTTAGATTTAAGCGCTCACCAGACACTCCCATTGCCCAAACTCAAATGCATTTGCTTCGGTTGGAATGCTATTCCTGCGATCCGGACTGTGCGCCTTTTGGAGAGATGCATATGGTCAAAGCAACTTTGCAGAGCGGTCTGCTCGTTCCTTGTCTTGAGGTGCATGACTCTTGTGCTGCTCGATTTCATCGCCACAAATTCACCTATGTCTGGCGACTATACATATGCACTGTTATTGGAGCGCCATATATTTGTGTTTGCAAAGTTGATACGTATATAATCATATTATTAATCTAAGGACTTTCTATGGAATAGGACAATGTTATGTACAGTAATAATATAATATGTACATAAGTATATTTGTATTATATTCTAAATCATATTCTTATTTACTAATCAGGACCCTGCTTCAGAATATTGTTAAGCATATGATACAAATATGTTTGATTACTATATTCTAATATGTCTGCTGTGTACTTTAAAATTGACAAGTAAAGTTTAGTAACAAGTTCAAGTTCAAGCAAGAGAGTAGTTACTACAGAATAAAGGAAATTGAATTTTGAAAGTAGTAGTAGTTTATTCTTTATAACACAAGTGAATACTACAACCTTTCACAATGCAGTATATTAAAGTCTTATAGACTTATAGAATGCTGAAAGGGGCATGCCTGTATCACGGGTACTGTCCTACTACTTTTGGCACAACAGCAAGCAGCACATCGATGCACTACACGTGATAGGAAGCCGGTCCGCAAGGTGTTACTTAGAACTCCGCTACAAGGCCCACACCTACTTCCATTCATTCAACCTTGTCTTCTCGTTTGCCCTTCGTTTGATATGTTATTGAGCAGGCTGCCTATGTGACATGTCATGGGGTCCGTTTGTCAACAGCAATGTCCCGTAAATATACCAGGACTTGGTGTACTTCAACCTGCAGATGGACTAGCCAAGGCCCGATTGTAAGCCCTTGTGTTCCCTAGCTCTGTCCTCGAAAAGCTCCCAAAATCATGAAAACAGATCTTCTGACTCTCTTGGTACTCATTTCTTTGCGTGTCGCTTTCAGTGCTCCTCTAGGCTTTCCGTCATCAGGGAATGGCCTGTGGTATGATACACCCGGAAATATTTGGGCTCGTCAGTTTTTACCGGTCGGGAATGGATTCCTTGGAGCTATGATTTCCGGAGGCACGACTCAAGAGTCAACTCAATTGAATATTGAAAGTCTTTGGTCTGGCGGTCCGTTTGCCGATCCCGTATGTAGGCTCCTTGACTTTTTTTCAGAAAAAAGTCTAGTTACAATATGTCGCAGGGCTATAATGGTGGGAATAAGCAGCTAGATGAACAATCTGAGATTGGACAAGCTATGCGATCTATCAGGCAAAAGATATTCAAAAGCAAACATGGTACAATCGATAGTATGTGTGGAAGATGAAAGGCTGACTTGATCTGGTCTGACATTGAGTCTATCGTTGATATCCTTAGATGTTGACGCCTTGATGGCTCCAATCGGTGCATATGGTATGTACATGAAGCTTTTGAGTTGCTATTTGATTTGAAATGTGTATAGGCAATTATTCGAGTGCAGGTTTTCTTGTCTCGACGTTAACAAATACACCATCTTCCGCTATTTCGGATTACGCAAGGTTCCTGGACTTGGAAACAGGTGTAGCAAGGACTATTTGGACTCATGGCAATTATCAATTTACACGGTAAGGCATCGCTTGACCATCAACATATTGCCCTACTAATAATCTCGCAGTGAAACGTTTTGCTCATACCCTGCGCAAGCCTGTGCACAGAATACCTCGTCCACGAATCCTTCCGGATTCTCGCAGACATATGCACTTGGTGCCATTATAGGGTTGCCTCCGCCCAACGTCACCTGTGCCGATAACTCAACTCTGCGTTCGAGTGGACTCGTTTCGAACCCTGGGATGGCTTATGAGATTCTGGCTACTGTTTCCGTTTCACCAGGTGGGATAATTGAATGTAACACAGTCCCGAATGTGAATCATACGAGAAAAGCCTCGAACGCGACGTTAACCATCTCTAACGCCACCTCGATGTCCATTATGTGGGTTGGAGGGACGAACTATGATGCAGGCGCCGGTGACGCAGCTCATAGCTTTTCGTTTCGTGGATCGGACCCCCATGAAGGGCTTTCTTCACTGCTGATCAGCGCGTCAGAGAAGTCTTATTCGGAATTTGTTGCCGAGCATATTTCAGACTTCAAGTCAGCCTTAAATCCAAGTTTCTCTCTAAATCTTGGGCAGAATATCAACTTAAAGGTGCCGACAGACAAGTTAAAGGATGTCTATAGGGTTGATAAGGGAGACCCGTATCTAGAATGGCTACTCTTTAACTATGGAAGGTATCTCCTTGTAAGTTCAGCACGTGGAGCGTTGCCTGCGAACCTACAAGGGAAATGGGCTCGTGATGCAGGCAATCCCTGGAGTGCAGACTACCGTGAGTTGGTGTCCTTTCAGACGGTAAGTTGGTGCTAATTTCCGTGTTGGACGAAGACGTGAACATAAATCTGCAAATGAATTATTGGTTCGCCGAATCTACAAATCTGGACGTCACGAAATCTCTTTTTGATTTCATCGAGGTTCGTATTTATGGATCGATGTCTTAATTAACAAGCAGTTCATATTTATACGTATAGGAAACGTGGGTCTCGCGCGGTACCTATACTGCGCAGGTTTTGTATAATAGTACTCAGGGTTGGGTTCTGCACAATGAAGTAGGCAAATATCTCGGATGGAAATGCCGCGTTAACATGTCGATACATTTGCTTCTCAGATAAATGTGGGTACGTTCAACACTGTACCGGGTCTTGGATCTGACATCTATAAGATCTTTGGACACACGGGCATGAAACAAGGTGATGCAGAGTGGGCAGACTATCCTGGTATGTTTGCAGTCGTCTGGTCAATGAGCTATATACCTTTGACCATGCCATTTTGGATAGAATCCAATGCATGGATGGTAAAGTCGTTACGACCGTCCTCCAATCAGTTTGTTGAGACACTGTCTAGATGATTCATGTTTGGGACCACTTTGACTTCACGAATGACGTTGCATGGTGGAAAGCTCAAGGATACCCTTTGGTGAAAGTAATGCATTTCTATTTCTCAGAAAGAGAGTGTCATTCATGGTCTGCAGGGCGCTGCCTCCTTTCACCTCAACAAGCTTATACCTGACGAGCGGTTCAAGGATGGCACATTAGTAGTAGCACCTTGCAATTCACCTGAACAACCACCGATCACACTAGCTTGTGCTCATGCTCAACAGGTTATATGGCAGCTCTTCAACGCAGTAGAGAAGGGTGCTGCAGCTGCGGGCGAAACAGATGAAGCATTTTTAAATGGTGGGAGACAGTAATTGTTTCGTTTCTAATGGCTTGCTTCTCATGATTGCGACAGAGATCAAATCCAAGAAAGGTCGTATGGATAAAGGCATTCATATTGGTTCGTGGGGCCAGCTACAAGGTACTATTCCTTCGAGTTTTGACGATTCACATCAAATTATACTTATGATTACTTGACTAGAATGGAAGGTGGACATGGACTCGCCGACGGACACTCATCGTCACATGTCGCATCTTGTTGGCTTGTACCCGGGCTACGCTATTTCAAACTATAATCCTGACATCCAGGGCCTCAAATATTCTGTTGCTGACGTCCGTGCCGCCGCTCGGACGAGTTTGATTCACCGTGGAAACGGCACGGGTCCAGATGCTGATTCTGGCTGGGAGAAAGTCTGGCGTGCAGCTTGCTGGGCTCAATTCGCGGACCCGGACAAATTTTATCACGAGCTAACTGTGCGCCGACACTATCCTCACTACTCCGAACATGCAAAATCTGACCAGTTATTCCGCTTAGTACGCCGTCGACAGAAACTTCGCTGCGAACTTATTCAGCATCTACAACCCATTCGACCCAGATCCAATTTTCCAGATTGATGCTAATTTTGGGTATACTGCTGCGGTGATGGTTCGTTGTCTTTCTATCACGGCTGGAAGTGGTATTGAATTAGCAACTGACTTCATGGACGACCTACGCAACTTAGAACGCACTTATCCAAGCACCAGATGTTGCGAGTACTACAATACCTCTCACGATTACCCTACTCCCAGCTCTTCCATCGGCTTGGTCCACAGGCTCGATCTCAGGTGCCCGGGTCCGCGGTGGAATCACTGTAGACATGGCTTGGGTGGACGCAAAACCTACGAAGGCCGTGCTTACCATTGCTGAAGGAGCTCCTTCAAGACCAGTCCACGTCATACATGCCGGTCAGGAGAAGTTGAGCTTTAATACGACCGGAGCCGAGTGGACGTACACAATTACTGGGTTCTAGGAAGTGGTAGGATTCGTTGCAGGACTGAATGGCCTCCATGATCACTGTAAACAGGAAGAGAGGTAACTATCAAAGGTGATGTAAATAAACTGCCGATGTAAAAGAGGTGTCTTTAAAAGTGCTTTCAATGCGTGAAATTCCTGAAGTTAACTTGCTTGATATTCAAACCTGGTTGATTTCGGGGTGGAACCCTATGTCGCTCAGCTGCGTTGTCGTTTATCACCACCACATAATCTGTGCTGTATGGGCATGGTGGTGAATTGATGGAACTTAGCCTGGATTCTCGTATGTCTTATCGGTTTCTATCTTTGGTTCACCGACAATGGAGTATGCAGTCGGTTGATCATTCTATCTCATGTCAGTTTGCAAGTGACTACTGAAGATGTAATTACTTCGACTATTGTACACTGTACATCATTAACCTAGCATTATCTATCTATATCCCTTTTCATGATACCTCTCCTATCCGTGTATTTCTGTCAGTAAAAGGGCAGCAAGCTAAAACTACTGAGAGTACAGACCGCTTGCAGCATTTTCTTTCGCTCGGCTCTGACCAGACATGGATCCTGTACCTTCGGGTTGTACACTAGCGGCTTGCTCTTCCCTACCCTTGTCCGTCGGATGTGCTTGCGGATTCTCCGTCAAACCAGGCTCGTCTGTCCTTTCCGTGCGAGTTTTCTTCGAATCGTTCCCTTCTTCTTCCTCCTTATCATCTTTACTCTTGCTGTCACCACCAGCGGTATTGAAAGGATCCGCGTTGCTCCCCTGTCGATTCTTTCAGTAACTAATTGCGCAAAGGATTATGGCGAATCATACCTCATCCAACTGCTTGCGCTTCAGCTCGCCGGTCATGCGTTCTTTCCCTGTCTTTTTCAACTCGGGGTCGTGCTTTATCGTTCCTTTAATCTCTTCGCGCACGCCTTGCAATCGCTCACCAATAGTCTGTCCGTCCGACCAGATATAAAATTGTCAGCATTCCACCTGCGGGAGCAATAAGTAAATGAAAGTACGTACGACTCCATGCATTTTCCAGTACTCGGGTCCACGTCCTTCCAGTTTTCCGGCGTGCAGCTGTTTAGGGTATCCGCCTTCAGGTCCTGCGCCTGTGTCACTGCATGCGCCAGTACCTGAACCGCGAGCAGCTCCACCCTCTTCTTCAGCAGGTCGTTCACTACCAGTTCCGGTGTTTTGACCATCAACAAAGTTCTTCTGACCACTTCGACTCTGGCTTGAATTTAACGTCTGACTCGGAGCAGGCGACTGTCCTTGACCAGATACATTCTGGCCACTTCCAACGTCGGCTCTCGATGCGCCGGCGGCTGCGACTACCCCATGGGTCTCCGGTACGGGACTTTGCACGCCTGCAGAAGAATTTGCGGATGCGCCTGGAGCAGACACATCTCTAGTACCATACGGATGGGGAGAGTTCTTTGTTTGAGAGTCTTGTGTCGCTGATGACATAGTCTTAGTTCAGTGGCTGCACACTGGTGAAGGCGCTGTGTTGCAAATTGGTGGTGGATAGCATGTTCAAGTAAATATGGTATACTTATATATTGCGGAGGGACTATGACGCGGATGGAGCATAGGGTGTGACGTAGACTAGCTGTTCTATCTTTGGAACGCTGGATGCCGTTTCGTGCCGAGATCGACTCAGGGTTGTACTAGTAACACTGTTGAATTCATACAAACTTGTAAGCCTATCGCTGACGCAAGAAGTCTCCGCATATATTGGCAACACTGCAAAGTTCACCGAAAGTAAGAATTATCAGCGTATAATAAGGCATAGCGAACTACTGAGCGCATGGAGATCATCTTTAGACTTTGGGCCGTCATCAGTTGATGACAAGACTATATGCAGACCTGTGTGTATGAGTAGTTGCAATAAGTTCATCTGTAGGTCATATATAACGGAATAAATTGGAACGTACGTCGTCAGTGTCCCACTTCCTGAGGTCGGTTCTGTTCCAGCTTGAGCAGTCTTCAGATACTGAGAAGTTGCAACTCCTTGCTCGGATGTCAAGTACTGGATCACGAAGTCGGTCATATGAACAGAGTTATGGAAGGACAAGAGACGCACCGTGAAGAAGTCATTGATATCACCACTGAAACTGGTGACCGTATTACCTGAGCTCGGGAGGAACGAGTACACGTTGTTCGCGCCGTTTGAACCGAAATAGAGATTCCTGCATTCATCGACGAATAAACGTGATACTCCTCATGAAAGGGAAATAAAGAACGATCGCACCAAGTCTGTCCAGCTATACTCAAACCGGATGCGACAGGCGTTGGCTTTCCATCTGCTCCGTATGTCGCCGAAATTGAGCCTGCATTATAATTCGCAAGCCAAATCATGATCTCGTTGACGTTCGCACCATCAAGCGAACTTGCTGTGAATAGATCGTACGCGACGTCTGCAACAGCACCACTGGAGATATCGTATGACCACTTCCAAGTTGATGGCATGCTCTTGATAGCACTGAGCTGCACACCAACACCATCGTTCTGTTGGATGTTCGAGAAGGTCTTAACGCCATTGCCTCCAGACCACGTCCAGTTCGTCTTCCATGCGATCATCGATTCTGAGAGTGATGTAATCTGAGCGCATTGCGAACCCGTCGCGCCACTAATGCCCCATTGATCGAGGAAAAGTTCGTATGAGCCCGCAGTCACTGTATCCCATTGACCACAGTGCGAGGTCATGTCAACTTGCCTGCGCTCAAGGACTGGAGACGCAAGTGCAAAGGGCAGGAGCACAAGTAAAGCAGCGAAAGTGAGTTTCATGGCCAAAGACAAGTATTTGACTTGATATGTGCCAAAGTTGAAGATCAAACAGACGCCCGGCTTGACTGGATTTATACCACAGGCTCAAAACCTCGGGCCCGACAGGCGCAGTCGAGGAAATTAGTCGTTACACGTAGCATTCTTCTTCTGATGTCCGCATCGTCATTTCTTCAGACTCAGAAGCAGCACGGGTATCCAGGTCTTCATATTGAGCTCCATATTTTTCCGAGATCGCTATTGGTTTTGGGATGGAAGCGCAGCCGCGACCTGGCTGCGAAAAACTCGAGACCTATGAGACAGGATGCGGGATTTTCCCGACGGCCCGCCAGATGCGCAGAAATGTAAATCACTTGCGAGTGCCTAGTCCGCGTCATTCCATCAAGCACTAAGTACAAGATCGTGCACCATATTCACACAGCGGCATGTTGAGGGCGGTTTGTATCTGTTTCATCGAACAGGACGTTACCATCACGATATAAGTACATGTGATAGTTAAAGTCGGATGAGATGACCTTGAGGGGACAGAAGTAAGCCAAACCCTCCTTCTTCGTGGCAGCCAACGGTCCGCTTAACATGGTTGCCCTACTTGCAAGAGCACGAGGCTGCAAAGTGTAAACTTCAAGAACCAAGAGAGAATAGCGACGTGCATGAGGCTCAATACAGAAGCAAACACATTTTAGTTAGCTCCAATTGGCCACATGTAGTTCCTCTCACATTTCACTAAGTCAAAATAAAGTACTTTTCCTAAGAAAATAAATATTCCCCTCCCCCAATCCTAACTAAAACCCAACTTAACACCTAAGCCTAACAGCCCAAACTTATCCTAAACCTAATTGGGGTGGCAGAGCCCCCCCAAACCCCCCTCCTAACTTCTCACTCTGTTCATGACAAGGGCCACAGTATGCTAGAATTACATAAGTGGTCAGTCAGGGTCATCCCTAATTGGGCCGTGGGATTCAGGGCCCGGATGCGAAAAGTCAAGAGTCCTGCCCCATGTGGTTAACCTCACGTGGGAAACCCTCTGGGGCAGTTTCCACTCGTATACTAGAGATCCCACAGTAGCCACGTTATTCGTCGGCCCAAAATGGTTTGCTTCCACATTGTCCTCTGCAACGCCCGTAACACTGCTTTATGCAACAGAGGATGGCTCAGTGGCTTCATCCATTTGTTTTGCGGGTTAACAATGCACTAATCTCGGAGTCCATGGGCCGTGGGACTCAGGGCCCGGATGCGAAAAGTATGCGACTATGGGGCAGTTTCCAACATGTGGTTTTGGTTACCAACATTATGTAATATTTAAAAAAAGTAATTATTTTGTAATCAAGTCGCGTTAAAAGTGTAAAACTCGCATATTTGCAGATATTAGAGGCCGTTAGTGAAATTTACAATGAATTTAAGTCAAACAGAGTGATTAAGACAAGAAAAAACTGGAGCACGACATTGCTGGGATACTCTAACGCATACTTCTGCAACACTCCTACAACAGCTTCAAGTCCTGGGCCTCTTTCTTTTAGCTGAATTCCTTCCTGACGACCTGACGGACAGAAAATGACTTCCAGCCTACGGTTCACTGCACCATCGGTACCGTAATCTTCTTTTTCGTTGTCTTCAAGATCGAAATTTTTGAAATTATAGAATTGATTGGAAAGCGGCAGGGTATCTGGCAGAGTCAACAGACAGTTATAAAGCTCTTGGAGCTTTATCTCTATCTCCTCAGCAGTGAGAACTCGTACGCTCATGTTTGTGTGCTTCAATGCACGCAACTGAATTTTTTTTGCTCTTGTGCTTGTATGCACGACCCTTACATTATATTACTATTTTTAGTTAACCACATGCATTTTATGCCACCTCGAGGATAACCCCGTGGGAAATCAACGTGGTTATCCTCCGTGTGGCTTACTGGCCGGTTTCCACTCGTACACTAGGGATCTCCAGCTGACTACTTAAGTAATTACTTTCCAACTTTAAAACCTCTTTTGTTTAATTTAAGAGATTGGCAAGACATTATTTGCAAATTTATCGAAGAATATCTAGGTCGCTGCCTCTATCTTTGGAACCCACCTGAGGCAAGCGAATCAGGCAGGGCATGTTCCCCGACTCCACATCCTCTTGTTTGTGCAGAAGCCGCATCCCCATCCACACTGATCACAATCTCACCACCACCAACGACGTCTTCGAACGAAAGCCAGCATAGACTCTCATGCGGCTGTCCATTAACTGTTACATTCGTCACATACAGCTTTGCACCGGAGGGTGGGCTGGCTGACACAGAGGCTGGGTCAAATCCCGAGACAGTGAACTCTGTAGAGGTTCCAAGCAGGTCGTTATGAATTATGAAGCCGGAGACGAGTGGGGAGTTCAAGAGGAGCTGCCTTGATGATGGAACTGGATATAACCCCAGAATGTGGAATGCAAGGAGCGCACCCATTGCGCCACTGTCATCATTACCTGGAATCTAAACAATCGTGTTTTGTCGCTAATAAATCCATATGTTCGCCGAGTTGAAATAAACGGAAACGCACCCCTCCAATCCCTGTATTGAAGTTATCAAATACTACGCTCCTCATTCTGAGTGCAGAAAGATCGGGTCTGTTCGCGTAGTGGAAAGCTAAGGGCATCGAGAACGAGGGTTCGTTCCCTGCTAAGAAATAACCTTTGGTAAAATAGTGAGTCGTTCTGTTGACGAACGCATCGTCCCCGCCCATTAAATCGACAATCGACGACATCGAGTGGGGTGCGAAGAAGCTGTATTCCCATGACGACGCTAAACATGTATCCCTCAATCCACTTATTCATGCAGGACACAAACGTAGATACAAACATTCATAGAACCCAACGTTGTTATCCGTTCCCCGGGCACAGGAATGACCGACAGTGTCAATCGGAGAGCAAGCGACGGGATCGCTGAAGGCAAATGTTCCGTTCTGTAGTGCACACACATATTGACATAAGCAGTATGGTCATGTTGAGAAAGGAGATAACTGACTGGAAATCGGCGCTGCATGAATCCTATAAAGCTGTCGCTTGTGACGTTCGGATGCCAATGATTCAGAAAATTCATTGATCTATTCTCATACTTGGCGATATCGCTCGTGGATTTGTTCAGAGCAATCCCCGCCTGACGGACTGCGAAGTCGCCTACTGCATACTAATGCCCGGCATAGTGAGTAGTGGGTTTTATATGCTCCCTAATTAAAACGAGACAAACCTCCAGCGCTCGGGAGACTTCACGAGTAGGGAGGCCAGTTGAACCCGATGGGTCAGTCCAGTCCGTTGGTATGTATCCAAAGGTCTTCCATGCCGTGTTTTGACGACCAACTAAACAATCGTGCTGAGAATCAATCGTACCACACAGATAGACTACCTACCCATGTACCAATCAGGCGGCTACAACCGTACGAATCAGCAATCAACACGACTCGGGGAACATAAAGAAATACCGTGTTCTCAGCGGTATCAACCAGGGCTTGATAGAGGTCATCGGTAGGTACTCCAAGCTCGGATGCACGTGTGTTATATTTGACAGCGAAATCACCTAGAATTGGCATCCCATCGCTTCCGCCTTGAACATAACCCCTATAAAAATAAAGAGTCGAGAAAAGACAGGCAATTGTGACAAACATACTTTTTCGTGTTGTCCCGGCATTCCGGTATGTACCCTACGCACGAAACGAACCGTCATCAGTTGTTGTCAAACTATTCGGAGATAGAGACACTCGCCGGTGTTACGCCAACCATCTACATAAGCATTGACGATCTCTGCCCATTCTCGAGGTGACGTGATGGATAACAGAGGATGGACAGTCCTAAAGGTGTCCCATGAACTAAAACCAATTCCAGCATCAGGATCAAGGCCAGACTACACCTGCGAAAAGACAAGCTTCACCAAAACAGTGCGTCATAAAATGGATACGGTGAATCCCAATACGGATTCTCGTCAGTAAGATTAGCGGGAACGAGTTGCGAGCGATATAGCTAAGAGTCAACGTCAGACTCTCCAGCTGTACCTTGAAGCAAAGAGAGGAGAATAAAGACACACAGAGGAGTATAGGAGCTCAACAACTTCAACATCCTCCTTTTTCGTATCAATCTCGATCCGACTTAGGACGTCCTCCCACTTGGCTACAGATGCATTCTGCACTATGTCCCAATCCCAGTCTGGGATCTCTGCTTCCGCGTTCGAGCATGCCTGGTCGGTGCTGATGAATGACACACCGAATCGTGCAAGAATCGTTCGTTGCGTCACGGGAGATGGAGTCGTAAAGGCAAGAAGAGCGCCAGCTTCAATGCCTAATGGCGAACTAGAACCTGCAAAGGATATAGTTCCGGTATCTTCCACGATGGTAACATTGGTCTTGTTACTGGAACTGACGGATTGGTACGTTCCGAATTGAACGAAGGATTGATTAGTGCCGATCCCACTCGGAGGCGTGAAATCATAACACCCAAATGCAGTGTAGTTGTCCGTCCCGTAACTCTTCCAATAAAGAAAACAAGCAAAGTCGGTCGTACACAGATCCACTCAATGTAATTGTGATAAATGCTACATACCTGAAGGTACGTGCCCTTGAGCGTTACCCTGCCCGAGTCGGCATCAATATCGAGGTTTCCGCCTTCGAACGACCTTTGAAGGTCATTTGCCAGATCAACTACAACGAATGTGCCATTCAAGTCCGCCGGGTAGGTGAACTTGATCAAACCAGCCTGGCGCGTCGACGTCGCCTCTAGTTTGATTCCGTTCTCGAACGCAGATGTGAAATAACCCGGTGATGCCTCTTTAGAATGACACGACTTCCGTCAGCGATGCTCTGCAAAAGAGCATATGATTAGCTCACTATCAGCATTCGCAGCTCTTAATGCCTTTCTCGAGTCCAGCGCGACGGGGCACGCGTCAAAAGTACAATTAGTCAACGGGAAGAGCGGGAAGATCCCATATCCCCCTGCTGTATTCCCGCCCGTTCCCTCATCATGCATCAGCGAAATGCCTTCCACCGGCAATAGTTCGACGTCAGTCGGTATCTCCATAACACTAAAAATGTCCACAAAACATACCAGTGACAGGCGAATCATCAGCGATATACCCCGCTTGCCTCGGTGTCGTGTCAACATCGATGCCAACCTATCTCATCTGCTTCAGCATCTCAACAGTCCTTGGCCTAGGAAAACGGAGCCAACACTCTCAATTGAAGCAGACATACCTTCACCATAGCATGTGGAACCGCCGCACCAGGAAACGCATTTCCGCCACTCCCGCCATTCGCCCCAGATGCTGTCCCGATGAACAAATTGACTAAGTCGGTATAGGTTGTTGCACCGAAAACATCACCAGAAGATAAGAGTAAGAGAAACAGTGAAGCGAGCGTGGTGTTGAGTCTGGGTCCGAGCCCGTAGCCAGCGTTCTGCTTCATTGTTCGAGAGGCTACACGCAGGACGTCTGGAGCCCTGGCACGCGAACCAACTGTAGACAGACCGAGGAACGTGAAGTGCAGTTCACGCGTGAACTGTATTGCATCGGCTCCTGCTTAAGTGCACTTTGCAAAAGCCGAGCCGCACGCGTTCCCTGGTGATAGCCATTTCAGACGAGTCGGCTAACATCGACTGATGATGCGCTCGGTAGTGAGCACACCTGATCATTGCAACATGTGGTACACGGACACACGTTTGGAAGAGGTGCCTTGCGGGCCGTTTAATGTCTTCACAGCGCTTTATCATGCGCTGTCACTACCTGCAGTCATTGAACGAGGAGCAAAGTGATTGAAATTGGACTATATTATATATGTATTATTATTACAGACAAGATCATTAATCATCACAGCATGGCCCACGTGCTGCCTACGACGAAACAATGTTTTCGAAAACGAACAATCTGACTGTATTACTTCCTTCCATCACGCAAAATTCGTGCTGCTTGAATTACAAATGCAGGTAAAATATCAAAACGACTGTGTTATATCCGTTCCTCAGAAGCAATGTTAATGATAATGAAAAAAGAATGCCAACCCGTGCAACCGGCAAGTCCAGAATACGCATGTCGCGTGATATCGCATTAGTTATATATGGTACGTAGAAAGGAAATATCAAAGAAAACCAGCAATGCAGTCTATCGCCCTGCAAGATGGGATGAAGCGGATGAGGGTAATAAAAAAGGATAGGGAGAGTTGAATGAAAGACATGGCAAGGTATAGAACTAGGTATTTTATGTATGAAGCGAGGCAATTGGCGGTAGAAAAAATTCGACGAATTGATCAACGAACTGGTGAAGAGTTTGCGGAAGAGTTCGCTGAAGACGACCGGCGTCGCGAAATGTATGGCCTGATATTTCCCCCGAGCGATTGAACATTGGCAGGAGACATAGGCGATGTGACATCGATGATACTGTCCTCAGGAATTGGGCTGGGACTACCCTTGATTGCGCTCTCTGTCAGCCTCGGAGACGTACTAACCGGACTTGCAACAGAGGAGGACGAACGGGACCGACGCAGGTACGGGCGTGGAGGAGGCTTGTTTTGTTCGTGCGGGCTTGTAGGGGAGAGTAGCTTCTCTGGGGCTTCGGAGGGCGTTAGGGGCGATGCTGGAAGTGGCGGGAGTTCCATCCCGAATTCATCCACGTTCAACGCACGTGGTGGTGGTCGTTGTACCTCGGCTTCAAGGAGCTGATTATAGCATTCAAATGGGTCATCAAATTTAGTGTTGGAAGCCATGGCACGAAAACATACCTCAATGCGAAGTTCCTCTCCATCATACTCGCCTTCCATCTCGTCGGGACCAAGGAGTATATTTCCCTTCCTAAATACCTCGCCTTCTTCCTCTACCATCACTTTCGATCTGCAAGAAAAATATTTAATAAGGTATTGGAATAACATACGTTCGAGAAACACACAGGTCAACCGGTGATGGTCCGTCGAGTCCCATCACCTCATCTTCCTCAAACTCAGTCTTCTTTTGCTCGTCTTCTTCATCGTCCGAGCTGGACAGCACGAAGCTCGGGCTCAACACCTTCTCAAATACTTCTGGCTCTGGTGCCGCGCGTCCCTTGCCTTTATCCACCTTCGGCGTCTCCAGTACCTCGTCCGGCTCAGTCCCACTTTCGCTCTCATCAGCCTCACTCGGACGCTCCACCGGAATGTGAAGTCGTAGGCCATTGAGTTTGACGTCGATTTTTGGTTGTGCCTGTTCAAAAGGTGGAGGGGCGTCTTCAGTCTCAAATTGTCCGTTCTCGGGGTGCACAATGAGGCCGAGGCCGGTGCCAGTATCGGTACTTGCCTGTGGACTGGTAATATCATGGCCGTTCGCTACTGGTGGTGTTCCTTTGCCTACTCGGACTTCGTCGACACGTGTAAGCGCGATTGTGATGCTATCGTTGAGATAAAAGAGTTCCTCAATGCGGATTGGGTCTGCAGTACTCTGGATGACGTCGGCTAGAGCGACAAGCGCAGCTTTGGAACGTTCAACAAGCTCCACAGATTTATTGTCATATACTTCTGGAGATGCCTGAAGATGGAGAACAAGGGCCTCCAGCTGGGTCAGACAATCCTTGGCCTGTGAAACGAGCTCATCGTCCACCTAAAATAGATACGTGAATTTCAGTGATACTTGAAAAATCCAATAAAACCTCTCACCTTCTTTTCATCGCCCTTCTTGAAAGTCTTCGCTAGCTCACTCTCTTCAATCATGCCCCACACACCCTTACCCATACCGCGTCCAGAACCTGCTGTCTGCGAGGTACGTTCCGCTTCCTCCGTATTACGGATGCAGGTGTTCAATATATCCCTACACATGCTGAATTACTCTCAGAATTTTCCGATCCTTGCTGAAGACAGTAATACGCACCGAGCAAATTCTTCATCGTCCGGCGGAATATTCAAGTCAAGACAACGCATTGTATGGTTCGCCTTCAAGCCGCCGCTCAGAGCCATGACTGCCGCTAAATCGAGGCTGTTCAACGTCAGGTCAAGGTGCAGTAATGATGCTGACTCTGGAAGGAACTCGGCTAATGCGATTGCTCCGGCGGATGTCAGTGACGTCGAAGCCAGAAACAGACGTTTCAACGAAGTGTTCAATGTGAACGCCGTCCTGAGTGACTGGATCTGCTGATCGTTTCAACAACTGCCCGGCTAAAAGGACAAGAAACACTCACTCCGTCAAGTGCAGGACCCGAACATGGATTCCGTCCCATGTCAAGGGTCTCTAAAGTCAAATTGTATTTCTACATCAAAAAAACATTTGTGTGTAAATCGATGTTCCTTGATGTTTCCAAAAATAGCTCACCAGCGCTTCTGCAATGGCAACAAGCCCTTGCACATCGATCTTATTTTCACTAAGGTTTAAAACTTTGAGTGTTCGGTTCCGCTTCAAGACCTGTGCGATGTATTGTATCCCAGCCTTTGTAAGAACGTATCAATTAGGATGCGTTCCCCTGAGGCTCGTAAATACTCACCCTAATATCATTACCTCGCAAGTCGAGCGTCCGCAATTCTCCTAACCGTGGAAGTGCGTCCAGAGCGCGTACCTTATCTAAGAGTGCCGCACTCGGTCCATTCGTCTTCGCGTGATCCCTCGGCTGTTGCACACTTGCATTCGACTCTGATCCTGGGGGATGTCGGGTCGTTATTCCACCCTGTGCGGAACTCGTGATGATTGGGACTTGCTGTCCCGATGCATTAAGTGGATTCGGAGCCCGCGTGGCGTGCTGCAGAGCTCGTGCACCAGCAGTCGCCCCTGTAGCCAATGCAGCGGCGCGTTTTGCTCGTGGGATGTACGGAGTGTAGGTCGTCTGGACAGGTGCGTTTGCAGGATGTATCGGCGGGGGAGGAATCGGTCCCTGTCTTGTGGGAGGAGGTAAGGGCGAGTTTGAACGTGGGGAGGAAGGCGACTGCTGTGAAGTCAGCTGGGTTGGCGTGAGAGGTGGTGTTTCATTACTAGGAGTGCTGGGAGGGGAAAGAGTGCTGAAGAGGTGGTTAGAATTAATGTTCGAGGAAGAAATAGCTGTCAAGGAGTTGGTTTGGGTCGCATGAGCAGGCATCGTGTCTGGATAGTCTTTGATCATGAGGGCAAGTGCAACTGCCCCAGACGCAGAAATGCGATTGTGTCGGAGAGAAATGTTGCGGAGGGACGACGTTCGGACATTCTGGGCTGTTGCAAGCATAAGCCAAGATGCACTCTTATAAATCCAGGAATCATACCCAGGGTCTCTAGTGATGCCGGTCGTAACGAACAATCATCCATTCGCAGTGATACCAAGCCAGGTTCACCTGCTGGTTTTAGAGCAGCACCTACACACTCAACCGATTTTTTGTCGAGGAAGTTTTGCGACAGATCTAAGAACTGCAGGTTCTTTGCTTTCTGCACAAATGCGCCAATCAGTCTAAAAGCTGGTGCCTTCAGACGCCTATTTGAGGCAATGGATAAGAAATTAAGCGTCCCAGGGATGAGCAGCGCATGTAGGATAGGTTTGAGATTCTTAGGAGAGTGACATTAGTTAATAATAAGTACTGTGAATACCGAACACAAACATGCTCATCGAGATCACATTCTTTCAGGAATAATTTGCGAAGTCCCCATTCGACAGAGAAAACGTCAGACAAAGTTGCTGCCTGACCTGGTGTTATTTGAACACCGGAAAGATCGAGTGAACGGCCTTGTGCTCCGGACGCTTTCTGCAAAGGGAAACATGTTAGCTGGATCTGCCTGTCGATAACCTATCACATGCGCGATGCAAATGAACCGATAGCGTGAAATAGACTCTCAGACCATCAATAGTTGTCCGACGACAAAGCGTATGTGCCAGAGATGCCATGCAGATCTTGCGTAATGCTAAAATTGCGACGACGTGTGCTCACCTTTAGTGCGGCAGAGATGCCCGGGTGGGGCTGTTCCTCGCGGCCGGTGCAGCACTCCTTATAGAAGGACTCAACCCTGTCCGTAGACCACCATTCGTCGGTCTCGGAACTGCCGGGGCTGTATGAGTTGCCGCGGACGATTCGTCGACGCCGCTCAGCCTCGCGTGCTTCGATGGAGCGTTTCTCCTCCCTCGTGGTCAGGCTGCATGGCGGATTTGCGGCAGAGATTGGATAGACGGTTGCGAGATGGGGGAGAAAGAAATGAGCACGCTTGAGGTTCTCATCTGGATCGCTGGGTGCACCAGACGCGGTGTTCTGGGACGGAAGAAGACGCGAGAGGCGGGAGAGAAAGGACTGCTGTGGCGGAGGGGCCTTCTTAAGGATGGACTTTCCTGGGCGAGGCAGGGTGACCGCTGATGAGGATGCGGAAGGCGAGCTGCAGGACGGGGAAGCCATGCGAGCTGCAGCAGCTACAGACACATGAAGGCAGAGAGATGTCGCATCATCATCAAGCTTTCTCAATCAAAAACACGTCACGTGTGCTCGCGACGACAGATGCCAGTCAATGTGATTCCCGAATGCAGAAGAATAACGCGCAGAAACAGAGCATGTTAACGGCAACTGTGGCAAACTCAAAGAGCTGCTATCACATTGTTTCTATATCCAATACACAGTTTCAAAGCAATCCATAAACACAATAAAGCTCGACTTCAATCCTTGACTTGTACTGCCCTGTCAAAAATTGACCTTCGACACAGTCTCATAGAACATGCTCCCCTGTATCTTTGCCAGCTCAAGTTCAAGCGCCGACGGCCAACGTTCTCCCTTGCTTCCAGAAAACGTACCCGCTCCCCAGGGCGATCCACCGTGCACCTCCTCAATGTTTGCCAACTGTTGGCTCGCGTGTTTATAACCGAGCGGGACGAAAATTATGCCATGGTGCACCAACGTCGAGATCGAGTTTGAGACAGTTATCTCCTGTCCGCCTCCTGGACCGCCTGTTCCGACGAAGATACCCGCGTATTTGCCAGAGAGCGCACCTTCATGGAAAATTCCTCCAGATGCATCCCAGAATGCCTGGAAGTGAAGCAGTCAGACAAATGTTTCGTGGACATTACGCGCTCGACTGGGGGGGGGGGGGGGATGGGAGGACTTGCCTTCCACTGGGCTGGAAAGTTTCCGAAACGCGTTGGGATGCCAAAGAGGAACGCATCGTATTCTCTCATGTTCTCGGGCGTTATGACTGGGTACGGAGGCTTCTCAAGTGCATGCATTTTCTTCAAGACGTCTTCTGGCAACGTCTCTGGGATCCTTTGACAAGCTATTGGTGAGCATCAATGACACGGGATACAGTTGTACTTACTGTAGTATCTTTGCATTCCCGCCTGCGGAATTTACACCAGCGTGGATGGACTCGGCCACTATCAGGGAATGAGCAAGAGGACGGACAAGCATAGACAAACGCGCAACTCACTCTTGGCAATATGTCCGTGCATCGAGTATATGACGATTGCAACTCTGGGAGCCATTCTTCGCGTATTTCGTCTCAAGAGCTTTGTACTGAGTTATACGAGAGGACTATGGCATGTTGAATCGCGATCATCCTCCTTTTATACTCAAACAGATATCGGCCAGATCAACTCTCGAAATTATTTGTCCTTAGATGCTTTAATGACACACATCTACAGCATCATCAAGAATCCTCACGACGCGCAAAAGAAGCTCCGTGGCGATGTATCCTTTGGAGGAAGAGAACCGAGAGATCGACGCAAGGAAAGTTGCGCCCGCATTATTCAGCTCGACTTCGTTATCAAGCCTCCGTTTCGGAGCCAATACCTCTTGATAAGCTTCAGCAAGCGTCCCCAGGGTGGTCGGTAGACTACAAGTCAGCCATTCTGTCACATGTGAGCACAGCCCTCTAGCTGACGTATTGATTTGTGAGCAATCAATGACCAAACCATAGTGCTTCCCTAACCCATTTCATAAACGAATCTGACAGACATGGCGTAGTACTATACGACACGCTGCGGGTACATCTGTGAATGCCGAGCACCTTGCTAGCTTCTGCTGTGTAAGAGGTGAACTGAGAAGATTATTTATCTTTGACTTTCTTTATTCGTGTTTAAACAATAAGAATATCTAGTCATATGAGGTAATGTGAATGGATGAGATGCAAGTTAATATAACAGGATAGTGAGGAGTGCTACACATACTAATCCATGGGAATCTAATATTTAAAGCCTGATCGACTTTATTAACAACATTTATTCATTTTCAAGGGCCTAGGTCCTGTAAGTAATACTTGGCATTCTGTACCCTACATCCATGCTATATTACCTACTAGTGTCCTTTGCAACCACGACTTGTATGTAGGTGAACAATTTTATATCACGCCATTATTCAAAATGACTGGACCCCAATACATGGGTCTTGTTCTACCAGTTAAGATGGTAGAGAGCTGGACCGTTGGACGCAGAGGCAAGTGTGAGATCAAGAGAACACAATACGGGTATGAACGATGTCAGGACGCTCAAGATCCCACATTATCAATATACGATTTTGAGTGTCTAATGAGACTATGGAAACCAGCAAAGAGGAGCGTGCTCGACTGGTCTGACATCTACCAGCAGATAGTCCTTCCTGTTACCCTTAGCTTTGATCCCCAGAAGCAAGCTTGCGTATGAACAATTTCACTGGTTTGTTGTGCGCATTCATTTAGGAATTTCGAGTCTAACGAAGTACAGAGCATGCAAGGAAATACCATAAAGTGAACGGTCAAAATACATGAGTGTCAAAGTCGGATTGTCCATTTAGTCCATCCTTCCCTTCAGTGTGCGAGTAATGACTTTGTCTTGAGTACTATTTATCGAGAAGATTAAGTTAGTCATGAATATTTATACAGAAAGCACGGTTCACGTACATGACATGCACAACAGCGCCCCATCCAGAGAAGGCGTCTCGATCAACCGCATTAAGCAACGTCTGGCTGATCGTCTCAAACAAGTCCTCGGGCTCCAGATCAGGTTCCCACAGACCCTCCGCCACACCAAACAGTTTATCACTCGCGGTCCCGACCACGACAAAATCCTTTGCAAAATTTAGGCACCCAATAACATCTGCTGCTGCAATGTATGGTTGCGCTTTTCCGTTCGGCGCAGTTCCCATGCCGGCGATGACTGGTTCAACGAAGTAGTTCCCAAAGCGCTTTTCATACAGTGTCGAGGAGACAAGCCTCGCAAACGTCTCGGGTGAGATGTCTCGCTCTTCCTTAATCGTGTACATATTTACGCGATAGCGGAATCGTTCCCGTCTACAGTAAAGAAGTAGCTCATCCATCAGCACAAGAAGGCTTTTGGATAAGAACGAATCCGACACACAATGTTGCAACATCAGTCGCAAGTCCGGCCAAACCAAGATATATTCGATCCGTCACAGGGAAGACCTGTGAGTTCGCATCAAAATGGGACACATTATATATAGCAGGAGTCTTGAGTACCTTTTCGTGATTGCAGGCGACAGTCAAAGCTTGCATCCCAAGACGGAGGTCTGAAGCAATAGCAACGCAATCCTTGCCGACCATAGCCACTACCGAACCACCATTATATTGCATAGCCTTAATTCACGCATGAGAAGAGGCCATAATCAGTAAGTTTGAAACCCACCATGGTCACAGATCGTTGTCTATTCGAGCAATCAACAGGAATGACAGAGAGAGAGAGAGCGAGTAGTAGTACTGAACGCGTAACTTTCGGGTGACGCGTACTGTTGTTGCATACACGTGACCATCCACTCAGAAGCAACTTGAGTTGGCGTACATACTACATAGTATTACTAGTAGTAGTAAATACCACAGTAATGTGAGTGTTGCATAATGCATAGTATCGGGAGCCTCCCAAGTGCATTATCACAGACAATTGAAGCAGGCAATCCCAATTTTGTTATAGAAAGCCTTAATGCATTATGACATGTTTTACCGTAGCATTAAGGTGCATATCGATTTCCCACTCCTTCAAACCCAACAATACTCATTTCAATACCCAACAGCATTAATGGATTATCTCAAGTATCCGAAGGGAAAAAGGCGGGGAAGCACGTCTTTGGCTGTCCTGCCCATTATGAAGTATATCAACTAAATTCCTTCCAACCAACTGGACCTCAGTTTCTAAGCGACGGAACTACCTGAAGGTCGCGCTTCTCTTTCCTTGTATACTGGAGGAACATCCATTAAATCTTCTGCATCCTCATGCTGCACGACGCGCTGCACTCGGCCATTCTCCTCCTCTCTAGCCATCATTCTCTCCTTTGCAGTCATAGATCGGGCTATTATGCTGTCTGCCGCCTGCAAACTTCCACACGGCGTGACGTCGACAGGACGAGAATTTTGTCCAACCGAGAAAGATTCCTGAGTCATGTAGTCGATGCTTCCCTCCTGTGAGGAGATATTTGCTCCGCTAAAAGCTGTCGCGCTGCGCGACGGATGTTGGCTTTGAACCATCGGTGTCTCAGACGTCTCCGAAGGCGGTACGATCGTTGATTCCGGGTGGGGTGAGACGTACGAATGTGTCGCCGCAAATTCCCTTACCATCTGTTGATCAGTCTCCGGAGGCAACACGTAAGGCGATAAATCATCGTAGTCGAGTAAGCCAACCTTGCGGTTCGTCGCGGACAGGCGATTATCCTTCCGACGTTTTATGTAGAAGTACGCTGCCACGCTGACCGCGAGCAGCAGGAGAATGATGCCGCCAACGATGCCACCGATAATTGGTGCCTTGTTTGACGATGCTCCGGAGCCGGACGCAATCCCACTTGATTCCTTTCCAGGACACGATACGTCAGTTGAGCCAACGGAGCTTATGAGGTTTGTCCCTATTGCCCATTGCCCGTTCCTAAAAACCGCTCGTCAATGACTGGAAGGGACACGACATAATTTGACCCACACGTCGGAAGCAGCGACTAAGGGCACTGTCAGTCGAGCATTTCGAAGAGACTTTACTATAGGCTTACCTATGAAAGAATCTCCAGGTGTATCCTGATTCAAGTACTTGAACTCGTCGTTTTCTGTTCCGAGAGTGAAATTTGTGAAGTTCAATCCTAGAACGGATACTGTGTACGGCTTCACACCCCCAGTAATCGCTAAAGTCAGATCATCGCACGTTGCAACTTGTGTCTTGTCTGCAGCAACTCGGATGTCTGAAGTGATCTGTGTTGAATGGCAGTTTACGGAGTTTCCACCTATGTACGTCTGTCAAAGTTCGCCATCGCACATAATTACCCGGGGATTCATTACTTATCACTTCTGCGAACATGTAGTCGCTAACGTTTCGTGCTGCGTCTTGTATGAACGATATGAGTTGCGTTCCTACACAATTATATCAGAGGATTGTCCTTGGCGGTCGCAAATTGTGTTGCACGCACCCTGTGAATGTCGTACGGTCCAGGTCAGGTTTTGAGCGTCTGAGCCCAAGAAATCTGACCTAGCGATGCCCCCCAACTCAAAAGAGAACATGTAAAAGGGAGGCACAACATCAGACGGTATTGATTTCCCGTCAAGTGTGGTTAGTTGGAAATGCATAGATTCACATTCGGAAAGCGCGTCAGTCTATGAAGCGGCCCGTTGACCCTATTAATTTGCTAAGGGAAAAGGCCTCGTAAAACAACACACCGTTATGTTCGTGAAACTAAATGACCTCTGCTGCTGCGCAAGGGCAAGCGATAGAGAAATAGCAAGAACGAACAGAAGTGTAGAGGAGAGAATCATGGATATGGACTGGTCAGGCGCTAGAGAGAAAGGGAGCTCAACGCAGTTGGCTTGAGGCTTGACGTTTGGGGTGGTTGGAATCACTTTTCAAAGTACTAGTGCGGCAAGTCTCTTCATTATAAAAAGCACAAGGTTTCAGGGGAAGTGATGTGGTCTTGGTTACAGGACACGGTGAACAGATCTGATCGAAGCAAGGATAATTACAGAGCTCGAGATCACTCTCTTTGTAGCAGCGAGACAGCAGCCGGAAGTTGTTCTATACCGTAGATGCCTCAGAAGTACAGACCGATGCCATCAATATTTACCCATTAAAGACGAAGACGGTGTGATGACAGAGTGATGGTCCGTGATGTCCAGCTTCAGAAGGCGGGCGTAGCGAAAGAGCCGGATACTGTGCGAAATTCGTCGTATGAAGCGTGCCTTTCCAGCCCCGGCCCTAAAAGGTTAGCAAAGTTGCTTGTAGTGTTAGGCACCGGGTTAAACGAAAGGGTTGGTTGGCCACATCGTTAGATCAAGAACCGTGCTAGACAATGTAAGATAACAGTGTTTCTGTGCGAAATCTTGATGTAAACTGCGGCGAACTTGCATCAGCGTCCATTCCACTCCAATAAGCAGATAATACACATGAACATATATGAGTAAGAAGGGGGACAAAGGAGAACTACTGATAAAATAGAGCGTCCTCAACACAGAGAGCTAAATCGCACCGAGCTGAACTCCTGCCCTACCAGTGCTCCCACCCAGTACAACACCACTCCCATCTCCAAAGAAATCAATACCGGCTCGAACAAAGAAGAATTAAAAATAGGATATGTGATTGCATCAGCAACTGATGAAGCCATTCGTGTGGACGGAGTAGGCGACATTCCTGTAGACACGTCACTTGGTAGCCTTGACGATGGGTACAATTATGATAACAAGAATTATGACGATGGCGATGCCAATAATGATGCGCATCTACAAGGACATGGTTATGAGAAATCAGATAGATAAACGGTTTGACACAAACCTTCATGTCCTTCCACCTAATATGGGTAAGACATGTGAAAAAACTTGCCTACGAATAATAAGATATATACATACCACATATTCTGGTTGAGACCAAAGTCAGATTAAGGGGAAAGATGAAATATAGAGCGAGAATTCTCACCTTCCGCACTCTATTCGCACCTTTCCGGAAACCCTGAGCTGAAACGGCCAGGTTATCTACACAACAAAATCAGGTATCAGGAACGAACTTCGGCCTTTGCAGAAAGAAAGCCATGCTGGAACTACACGGCTAATGGACTCAGTGGAAGTGACGCACCGGTCTTGTCCTGCAAGTGCCGCAGATTTTCCTCTCGTAGACGGACTTCGTCGATGTTTTCCTGCATGATGCCTTGCGCTTGACTCAGTTCATTCTTCAAGCGGTCAATCTTCGCATTTCCGGCCCCGCCGCTAGGCGCATCGCCGGCATCGTTGCTGCCTCCCGCTTTGGGCATGGGTGGATCGTATCTGCTTAGAAAGGGGCCAACCCAACGTCAGTCGGGTACGTGCAACGCAACGTGGATGCCTCGCAAACAGGCGCCACTTTACCTGTCTGATACGGTCGAGGGGATGAGCAGTTCAGACAATGATTCACATCGACTGAAAACTGGCGTGTACTCACAGTTGTCCATGTCGGGGGTCGCTGGTGGTGTGAGTGAGGAATGTGAATGGAGGCTGTTAGTGTTACAACGACGACAGCGACCGTGACCATTGCCGCAGCTCAGCGCCTTCCTAATCCGAACATTCTCTGCTGACTCATCTTTGCTTACGAGGTGAACCATTGCGTAATGCGTTATTCCCTGCCGTCTACTTCGCGGATAGCAATTACATTCACTCTCTCAGCAGTAACTAATGACACGGTTATGAGCACGACGTGTGGTCTATATGTACTACTGTTCGGCTTTTGCATCTAGTACTAAGCATTCCTCTGAATCCCGATACGATGTAAAGAGAAATTTTTAATAATAAAAAAAGCAAAACAACTACAATATAGATCAAGGGAAGAGAAGAATATACATCTGTGCCAGTGGACAAAGCTGAACATTTTGATTGCTGCATGCTTATCCCATTGAGATACTAGTATTGTTCTTCGGAGTACAAATAATACCGTATGCTGAATTTTCTTAATCCAAAGTCATTTTCGACGTGCACGTTCGTATTTTTTTCAGCTCACATATTAACTGTCTTTAAGTTTGTCTGAGGTTGGCGCGGAGAGGAGTCGAACGAACGACGCACGTGCACAGCCGCAGCCGGCTATCTCTTCAGGGGGAATATCGGCGACGACGTCCAACGACACTTCGAGACAGCCACCAAGGTGAGTAGTTGTTTTTCTGCCTGTTGACAGTTCAGGGGTTTGCTAGGGCATATGTTTGGTGCATTGGGGATGGACTGGGACACTAAGGAACGAGGTTTGAGACGGATGGAGAGGTCATGAGGCGGATGACATGCACCAAAGATGATTGGCAACCTCGGACTGGACTCAACCTCCAGCATTGTTTGGTTCGCAGCTGACGAGCCTTTCCTTTATCCTGTTGTGCATACCATTCGCTGGTGACAGATGGTGCGTGCCTACCAGTATTTGATTTACTTTAGTATGGCTAACACGATCGTCTCACTTGTCTTCTGGATATGTAGAAAGTCGAAATCGACTCGTTCTCGGGTTACAAAATCTACCCTAGCAAGGGCCGCTTGTTTGTTCGCGCAGATAGTAAGGTGCATACAACTCATTAATTCCAAATATTTTGTACACTTATGACCAAAAATTCCAATTGCAAAGGTCTTTCGATTTTCTAGGAGCAAGACCGAATCACTCTTCCTTCAGCGGAAGAATCCTCGCAAGATTGCATGGACGCAGGTTTATCGTCGCATGCACAAGAAGGGGTTGTCTGAGGAGACTACGAAACGTCGCACACGCCGCACAGTAAAACACCAAGGAGGCATCGTCGGGGCGAACATCCAAAAGCTCCTCAGCCAGTCTGCTGCCGATCGCGAGAAACTTCGGAAACAAGCTATTGCAAAGGCAAAGGCGGACAAGAAGGAGAAGGAAGCAAAGAAGGACAAGACAAAGGTGTGCCTCAGATACTACCTATTGCTCGGAAGTATGGACTGACCGTGCGGTTGTAGGTACGACCCAATGTCCCCACCGCTCCTAAGGTGTCGAAGCAGCAAATGAAGGGAGGTAGAAGTGGTCGTTGAAGTTTCCGGCCTGCTCAGTTTCTTTACCTCAGTATATATCATCATGCGAGTTATGCAGCTTCAGTAGGCAATGCTTAACATGTTTCATCCTCAGGAGTGAAGGTTGGAACATGCCGCCATGTCACTCGAGCTTTTCCGTATGACCATTTCAACTTATGCTGTTGTATCTGCTTGCAGCTTTTGAACCAAATCATCGCCCTACGGACACGATTCGCAAGACTCTCATTTCTGGCGAATCAAAACTAATTTAATGTTTCTAAAGGAGGAACGGCTCCCGGTTACTGTCGTGCAGTCAGAACTGATGTTCCTCTTGGCTATCCGGATTCATGTTTACCGTATTTCTTGCTTTGGTCTCGGCTATAATAAACCTCAAGGAGGGCACAACGCTAAGGAGTGGGAACGGTACAGCATGCTAATGGATAAACTCAATGCTCTCATCCATTTATAAGAAATATTATTGAGCACATTGCAACTGAGAGGCATGCCGTACAAACTCCTCGTTGACGGTTGATCCAACAGCGGGCAGTACCCCATGCGCTAATGATTCTTGTGCGACTGGTTCCCCGCTTCTCATGGTCGTCGTTCAGACATTATTCGTTAATGTAGTGCCCTGGCAAGTACGCATGGTTCCCACTATCTTGGCGGTCAAATTACGGTTGGTTTATGCTAATTGATTCATCTTCTAGTTCCGGCCCATTCCCTCGATTGACTTCCGCATCGTATTCATCCTACAGCCACCGAGCTCCCAATGTTCTGGATAAGTGAATCAGGCTTTAAGTGTGGACGACATGCGAAACGGCCCAAACACCGTGTTACTGGTGAGTGTCAACTTCTTCCGCCTCGTATCCGGCCGCTATATCTAGGACGAGTTGAGCGTACAGGTTCCATTTCTCCGATATTTGATCTTGCACATTGGCGAGCCCGATTAGTACATAGTGCCCTGTGATGCTGGGAAAGATGAAGTACGGTGTGTGAAGGGAACTGATGAATGCTCTGTGGCTTCCTGAATCCTAACCCAATTCAATAGACATCGTCGGATTGTGTTTTCTAGGCGGACCGTTTAAACCCGCTCAGACTGTCTTCTGTCTTGCGAATATGTGGATATGATACACTGTCAGGATCGGGCATTCTAGGGTGGATCGAACCTGCCGCCTCGACGTATCCAAATTTTCGGGCACATGTACAGCTGATGATTCACCGCATGAGTAAGAGGAACCACGAGAAGCACAGGGGTGACTCATAGGCCACACGGAAGCATTTTCCTCCGTACCCCTATCTCTCTCCATCAATTCATTAGCGGACCTAGTTTTGCAGCCGATAATCTACACGAGGCACAAAGCCTATCTGCGAGAGGCCTCGGATCGCGGCCCATTGTGCAAGGATGAATTCGCTTTTCGCGTCATTTATTGCATAATCCGGTCCGAAAACAACTTGAACGATGAGGATTGGAAAGATAACAAATATAAGTGCAGGGCAGACATGAATTTGTCTCGACGTGGCGGATGTAGAGCTAATTTCGCCTCGATAGATACGTATATTTGCACGAGTGTGTGTTGCCCAACCTTGTATGAGACATAGGAGTTGATCATGAGACGATGAGACGAAAGTCCGACTTGCGACTCCGTGGAAGCTTTGAAAATTCTAACTCTGTAGATTCGGCTGAACTGTAAAGGATTGAGCATAGACCTTCACAGTCATTCTAGAGTCAGGAACTTGGCAAGGACTTCAGAATCAGTGCCGGGCGAGCTACCAGCCTGCTGTAATACGGCATGCTGAGCCTTGTATTGGGGTTTCGAGTGAATTTGGATAATAACTCTGTTCAACCAGATGATTCTGGTCTTGAAGAAGCAATGAGAAGCGAAGTCACGCTCGAGGATCACGGAATACAAAGGCTGGCTTGCGACGGCGTCGGAGAAGCTAAGACGGCACTGGATATGCACACCGACCTGCGATCAACCTGTACGTCCCGGACTCAATAGCATTGTCTATCTGCACCATGATCATTACTAATTTAGATAGACAGGGGAATTTACATGCCATCACCTGCCAACATAAGTCATATTGGCTTCGTTCACTCATCCGAACACCGGACTGAATGCACGGGAGATCATATTGGCGCCTTCTGGATTCACACTTAGCGCCTGTCTTTATGTCGGGAATGAGAGTGAAAGGAGCGGGTATTTTATTTTCACTCGGGCTCAAATATTTATCAATCGCGTACTTGAGAGAGAAAATTATCGCATGTGTACAGGGTAAGAAATGACAAACGTGCATGCAAAATGAGCAAAATGTCCGGGTGCAGCAAGCATCCAGTCGGAATTGATGCCGGATTCACCTCTCACCGTATAACCAAGTGCCTGGACTCTGGTTGACAGAAACGCAATCGTCTACAAGCGCGAACAGCGCGGATTGTTTCAATAATCAAAGAGATGCAGACCCGCGTAAAGGACATCTGGAGAAAACGCAGCTCCTTTTGACACTGAGAATAAAATTCAGCTGTGTTTATCCGTCAGACAAGATAATAAAGGAGCACCGCAGATCCTCCTAGGCTCCGAAGCACGTTTATCTTCTGGTAGAAGTTGTTCATCTTAATCAGGGTTCTATTGAAGCTAATAGCGTCGTTTCAGCATAAAAATAAAATAGAGGAGATATCCTTTCACGACTCAACGTCGGTCAGAAGGTTAGAGCGTAAGGCAACAGGGAGAGCAATTTACTAGAAGGAGGAGACGTGAGGAGAAGATTTCAAGATGTTGCGAAGACAAAGGACCAGGTGCGGGACGTTAAAATGAGAACGAAAAGCCAGAAGCTGAACACGCATTGGGTTTCTGGTGCGGGCGGAACTAATACATGCTCGGGAAAGTGGAAAAGTTGAACCAGTTTTATCAAGAGCACATCAACAGGAGTTGTTCATATGACTGCTATAAGAATGGCCGACGCGAACCTTATAAGTATGTCTGCCAATCGTCGTTTCGCGGTACGGAATCTGGCATAAATTCTAGCAGCCAGCAAGACACTACGCAATTGGAGGATAAGAGTCTCATAAGTGCCGTAATTTCTGTCATATGTAGGCGAGCGACGTAGCACTTAGGTGCTTGCGCATCACCTTAGGTACAAGATGGAAGTCAGTCCGGAGCATTACTCAGTATTTTACTATTTACTGTCCTAAATAAGAGCAGCGGTGACTCATCGCTTATATAATCAATCTTTGTTTGCGTCATTCTGACTCATTCAGTGCGGTCCGCTTTCAGCACTTGCTGTATCGGCAAAGGTTTGGGATAGTACTGGACTAAACTCGCTGGGTATTGTACTGATATTGTCGCAAGAGAGTACTGGACTGCTCTCTGACGTCTCAGAACGGGTTTACATCATGTTACGCGATGAGACGAGTTAGTATCGTTCAAACCCGGAGACACCTCAACATTGCTTGGTGCATGTCCGACTGAAGGCAAAGTCCTCTTGTTTTAAAGTCCTGGATAGGGGGGCGTCATTGCTCCAAATCCCTACGTTCACCACTGAGCTCTTTCTTGGTCAGCATGGAATCCCACCTGTCTTCTTCTAGTACCATCGGTGACGCGCCTCCTCTTGACTCTCACAACACCGACACTAGTACTAAACCGTTCACTTCATTGGTCACGCATGCTGACTTAACTGCTCTTGTTGAAGCCGAGTTACTTTCCTTTGCTGGAACTATTATGAGATGATTAGTTCATCAACAGACGAACCATGAGACGATGACTTCATAATGTCTCAGTTAGAATACATACAATATAAGGACGAGAGACACTGAGCAATCAATTGTCACCTCACCCCTTGTCTATGTGTGCCCCCCTTAAGTTCTCCCTCTCAACAGGTTATGAGTCTTGAGCTCCCTGCATACATGCATCCACTGTACACTCTAAACTCTTTACTTGTATACATTCACACACATTTGCATCATGGTTCCCCCATGTATGGATACACACTGTAAACCAGCTAATGTACCTAAATACTTTGGTCAAAACATTACAATGCTTAAGACTGAAGCGAACTACAAGATGTAGCACTACTGCATTGTTTCTAGTGTTACAGCTATGTGCTTCAAACACTTACTAAAGGATGAACTACAGAACAAAGCTGAGAGGGAGATAGCTAAGGCCATTCATGCATGTATAGTCAATAACATTGCTAACACAATATTGGCAAACTATATACACTTTGATATGTCTATCCCTCAGTTAATGAAAGTGCTTGAAGAATGCTTTAACCCTCAGACAGTATGTAAAAAGGCTATCAACAAATCAGCACTGTTTATTTGTAAAGACCATGTAAAACATTTCAGACATACATTAGACAGACTTGAGGAAGCATACACAACTCTGTCTGCTAACAGTGATCCACCATACAACTCTACATACAAAGCAGCAATATTGCTTGCCACTCCTGAGCAATATACACACATAGTAAATATGATAATACAATCTACTGATGCCCAAAACAAAGGCAAACCAGTTAATGAACATAAGAAAGTTGAACTGAAGCAACTAATCCTTACATTGTAGAATGCCTACAATGATTACTGTGCTAAACAAGCACAAGATTCTAATGATTGGACAAAGAATAATGCACACATTAATACAATGTATAAAGCCAATAAGTAGAGGAAATTCAATCTGCCAAATCTGTTCAATCTGACAAAAGCAAAATGTTTCAATTGTAGAAAAACAGGACATTTCTCTAAGGAATGCTGCAAACCTCCTACTGAAGCTACAAAGCTTGCATGCACCAAACATCAGGCTAACATTACACATAAAATGAATCAAACTGTGGAAAACACAACAAACACATTTATTATTGAAAACCCAAACGAAAACAATGTTGAATTAAAAGAAGGCAATGTTGAAATGAACAATAACACCTATGCTCTTATTCCAAGCAACCAGGACAAACAATTCAAACAATATGTTTCCTGAGTATGTACTAACATATTTACAAATACAATCATAGCTAACAAGAAATCCTATATACAAATGATGGATTTACTTGATTCCAGTACATCAATATATACTACTCCTTATCTATTTCGATTAACAGATGTACACAACATAACTCCTACAATTGTAACTATTGCAAATAGGTCAACAATGACTCTTAATCAAGCTGGATCTATGTGTATCGAAATCCTGAAGAATATACAAGAAAAAAGTGTCATAACATTACAAAACATCTATTACTATCTACAAATGACCTTTTCCCTCATAAGTCAAGCACTACTATGTAGGGAAGGTTATTCTTTTATGTTTACAAACAATAATTGTACTATAACATCACTATGTAACAAATACATCAGACATATACAATTGAGAAATAACTTGTATATTTTGTACAATAATCATTTATTAAAAACAATGAACAAACTATCTATTTATGATATACATAAATGCCTCAGACACATAAGTTACAATTATATTAAACAATTATTAAAGACACAACCAAGTGTACTATCAACTAAAATAACAAACTATGAAGAAAAAGAATGTATTAAATGTATAAAAGCAAATATCAAACGTACACCAATACTAAAACTACATTAATCTCCTCTTGCAAATCAATTTGGAGATCTTATTCATATTGATATCATTGGTCCTATTGAACCACACACATATAAGAACATATGCTACTTATTAACAATTGTAGACAATTCTACTCGTTGGTACATAATGCTCAAATTACAAACAAAATCCAATGCATATACACAATACATATGATAGACAACTAAAATATTTACACAGTACAGAGTTAAAATAAAACTTTTACAAAGTGATAATGATACTGTATTCCTTTAGTGAAGATTTCCAACATATTTAGATTCACAGGGAACAAAACAAAGATT
>NW_006760386.1:8848766-8851274 GCF_000271605.1 Fomitiporia mediterranea MF3/22
CAAGAAAAAGTGTCATAACATTACAAAACATCTATTACTATCTACAAATGACCTTTTCCCTCATAAGTCAAGCACTACTATGTAGGGAAGGTTATTCTTTTATGTTTACAAACAATAATTGTACTATAACATCACTATGTAACAAATACATCAGACATATACAATTGAGAAATAACTTGTATATTTTGTACAATAATCATTTATTAAAAACAATGAACAAACTATCTATTTATGATATACATAAATGCCTCAGACACATAAGTTACAATTATATTAAACAATTATTAAAGACACAACCAAGTGTACTATCAACTAAAATAACAAACTATGAAGAAAAAGAATGTATTAAATGTATAAAAGCAAATATCAAACGTACACCAATACTAAAACTACATTAATCTCCTCTTGCAAATCAATTTGGAGATCTTATTCATATTGATATCATTGGTCCTATTGAACCACACACATATAAGAACATATGCTACTTATTAACAATTGTAGACAATTCTACTCGTTGGTACATAATGCTCAAATTACAAACAAAATCCAATGCATATACACAATACATATGATAGACAACTAAAATATTTACACAGTACAGAGTTAAAATAAAACTTTTACAAAGTGATAATGATACTGTATTCCTTAGTGAAGATTTCCAACAATATTTAGATTCACAAGGAACAAAACAAAGATTAACAGTACATCATACTCCACAGCAGAACAGAATAGTAGAATGAACACATAAAACTATATTTAGAGGTGTAAGAGTATATCTAACATCTACTAAATTACTGTTTACATTATGGGCCAAAGCAGCAATTCATATTACCTATATTCATAATAGAACACTATGTGCTGCTTTAAATTATAATAATACCCTACATTACAAACGTTACAGAACACACAGAACAATTGATAATATATATGAATTTGGTCAATATATTATCATTCACAACAAAAATCCTACAAAAATACAATAGTAAGGTATCATTGCTTGTTGGATAGGATTAGACAATAAAAGTAAAGGCTATAAAACTTGGCACAATAATAAAATTACCATCGAACAAAATATTCAATTTCTCAAAGGTAAACCTCCTCAAATTGAAGGGGAGAAAATAGACAATACAAACAATGATATGAACAAGTGTTTAATAATTAAAAATAACAAAACAGACAATAGAATAATGAGAACAGACAACAATGATACAGACAACACTGATCCTAACAAAAAAGGAAAAGCAGCAGAACCAACAGACTTAACAGACAACAAAGTTAAATTAACTGAAAAAGAAGTAGAACCTAAATTACATTGATTGGAACAAAAACAGAAACTGACAGAATGTACTATTGAGCTTGAACAATGCATGGAGAATAAATACATAACAAAATGCATGTATACACTTAGCAAAAAGGATGAAGATAATATTGCCATTCATTTAACAGAATTTAATACTAAAATAAGTGAAATACAATTGGATCCGACTTCATTTTATGAAGCAATCCAATGTCTGGATTGTGATTCATGGATTACAGCTATGAAAGACAAAATAAAACAATTAGAAAATCATAATACATGGGAAATCACGAATCCATACAATAATATTAACATTATCAGAACACAATTTGTCTATAAAATAAAGCAATACACTGATAATAGTATAGAAAAATATAAAGCACAATTAGTAGTTCAAGGAAACTATCAGATTGACAGTCTTGACTATCATACAGACAATTTATTTGCTCCTACTGCTAGACTATCTACAGCACAATTAATATTAGTATGGGCAGCATCTAATAATTATGAAATACATCAGATAGATATAAAATTGGCATATCTCTATGGACAATTGATGGAAGACAAGGAAATATATGTTAAACCTCCTCCAGGTAACTTAATAGACAGATTACAGAATGGACAAATATTATGATTACAAAAAGCACTATACAGATTAAAACAAGCTGGTAGAAGATGGTATAAAACACTATCTAATATACTACTTAAATGTAGATTAACAAAATCTGAACATGATAACACTGTATTCTTTACAAAGAAGAAAGAAATAACTGTAGCCATATTATTTGTACATGTTGACAATATTACTATTGTGGCAAAGAATAATAATACTATTACAATGATAAAACAATCTATTGTATGTCATTTACAATATACAGACAGTAGCAAATTACACTGGCTACTTGGTATAGAGATTCAACACAACAGAGAGCATAGATTCATCAAGATGTGTCAGACACATTATATTAATAGTATAATAGAACGTTACAAACTTACAAACGAACAAAGTGTACAAACACCCATACAGCCTGGTACACAATTAAAAACAGTATCACAAACTAATAACAATAGAAAACAAATGTCTGATATACCATACATGAACATGGTTAGTACACTTAGATACATTGCAGACTGTACATGGCCAGATATAGCATTTGCAACAAATCAGTTAGCAAAATACCTCAATGACCCTGGTATGGAGCATTATCTAG
>NW_006760386.1:8851294-8869734 GCF_000271605.1 Fomitiporia mediterranea MF3/22
CAGATAGATATAAATTGGCATATCTCTATGGACAATTGATGGAAGACAAGGAAATATATGTTAAACCTCCTCCAGGTAACTTAATAGACAGATTACAGAATGGACAAATATTATGATTACAAAAAGCACTATACAGATTAAAACAAGCTGGTAGAAGATGGTATAAAACACTATCTAATATACTACTTAAATGTAGATTAACAAAATCTGAACATGATAACACTGTATTCTTTACAAAGAAGAAAGAAATAACTGTAGCCATATTATTTGTACATGTTGACAATATTACTATTGTGGCAAAGAATAATAATACTATTACAATGATAAAACAATCTATTGTATGTCATTTACAATATACAGACAGTAGCAAATTACACTGGCTACTTGGTATAGAGATTCAACACAACAGAGAGCATAGATTCATCAAGATGTGTCAGACACATTATATTAATAGTATAATAGAACGTTACAAACTTACAAACGAACAAAGTGTACAAACACCCATACAGCCTGGTACACAATTAAAAACAGTATCACAAACTAATAACAATAGAAAACAAATGTCTGATATACCATACATGAACATGGTTAGTACACTTAGATACATTGCAGACTGTACATGGCCAGATATAGCATTTGCAACAAATCAGTTAGCAAAATACCTCAATGACCCTGGTATGGAGCATTATCTAGCACTTAAACATTGTTACATGTACTTAAAAACTATAAACAATGTCTGGCTCCAACTCAGCAGCACAAATCAATCAATATTGAACAGCTATACAGACACAGACAGTATGATGCAAGAAGGGCATTGTGCAATATCAGGATATACATTTTACTTAAGCAATTCATTAGTTTCATGGTCAAGTAAAAGACAAACACTGGTGGCAAATTTGATGTATGAAGCTGAATTAATAGCTCTTGCAAGAGGAACACAGGAAGTGATCACACTTACACATTTAGCTGAAGAGATTCTGCAGGTCTCTGATGCACCAATTAATATCTTTTGTGATAACAATGCTGTTATACAAACAGTTACATCAGACAAACTCAAATATTCAGAACGAACAAAGCATTTAGATCATAAGAAAGATTTTATTAAATGCTACATTGAGTTAGAGTACATAAATGCAAAATACATACAGACAAACAATCAACGAGCAGATATATTAACTAAAGTGCTACATGTACCACAAGTCAAACATCTTACCAGTTTACTCGGACTAGTAAGAGTTTGAAGGGGAGTATTATGAGATGATTAGTTCATCAACGGACGAACCACGAGACAATGACTTCATAATGTCTCAGTTAGAATACATACAATATAAGGACGAGAGACACTGAGCGATCAATCGTCACCTCACCCCTTGTCTATGCGTGCCCCCCTTAAGTTCTCCCTCTCAACAGGAACAAACCCGGACGATGCTGTCGCTGGACGAATGTACCCATTCCGTGCTGACCTCATGCGGAGAGGTATCCCTCCGCGACGCTGGCCAGATTTCGATTCGACGCTTCGAAGGCGTGAAGAAACTTTGAACGATAAAAAGACGGTGATGATCAAGGCTGAGATTACCGTGAATTCAAAAGATGGGAGTCGAAACGTTCCTATTGGCATGGCCGTACTAAGGCTTCCTGAATTCGGACAATCCCCTGTTGCGTCAAGAAGTTCAAATATGTTTGCAGTAGGCGTACACAAGGTTTATTTGAAGCCGATTTTAGGCAAATTATCAAAACAGTTGACGGGATTTAAAGTGGATGGAACAGATTTATCGTTCTTGAAGACATTTTTGGCAGAGGTGCACCGTGGACGAGTAGAAGTGGGAAGTGACCTGCTACACGGGAAGCCTCATGCGTTATTGTATGTGCCGTATCTCCGATTCCATGCGTCTCGTTGAAACTAATATGTTTTGCTATTGTCTTTCTCCGCTCATACATCGTACATTTACCGAACAGGGAGGTTCTGTTTGTACACCCCGCATATCGCCGTCTTGGCGCCGGCACCGCCCTTTTACAACACTGTTTTGCATTGGCCAAGGTCCCTGCTGAAAATGGTCCAAGCATAGGCTTACCGATCATATCTGAGGCATCGTCAACAACTATGCCCTTGTATCTTCGTCTCGGTTTCCGCGACATTATGCATAGGCGAATGGGATACGGCAGAGAGACGTTCGAATGGTCTGTTATGCTGCGCGAACTCGAAAGCAAGAACATGCTGTAGAAGATATACCATGTAGTGTTTATCATGTAGTCGTTTAACTTTGGAAGTTATGTATTATTAGAGGTATTATTGTACTACGTACATGGATAGAATTGACATCATGTTAATGGCAGCAGCGTCCCTTAGTACACGCATCGCTGAAACTCCACAAAGCCTATTCCTGTGCCCGTGAACGACTGAGGATCGCCAACTTGATCTTATCGTCAACACTAAAATTCGAATCCTAATCAACTCTGAAATAAGATAGTTGGGCGTTAGCAATGTTAGAAAAGCGCATTCTTGTAAACTAGCGATTCATGATTCATGATTCATGACCCTTGATCGTAACCGACCATGAGACATCTATCTTAAAAAGTCATTGGGCTGAAGCAAGTCAACTATAGAAAATCATAAGCTAAAGCGAAGAATGGGAAGAGACCAGCTGACCTCCACACTATTTTACGTTCTGCGTCTCCCCAATGCAACGACACAGGCTCCTGTCGCATAAATGCGACGCAGAATGATCACAGCCTCGGCTCGACGATAACGTGTGGAGAGTGGAGTGGCTTTGCATGTGTGCGTGTCGAAGTTCATCGGGAGTGGCATCGACAAACTAAGGGGAGGATCGAGAAGGTGTGCTAAATCAGGGGAAAGGAAAGCGAAGAGCTGTCTACGAACGGAGATGAGATGGCGGGAGAATATCGTTATTAATTCTTATGACGCTATACATAACCCATGGAAGCCACTCCTGAGAATTAGCTGGTTGAAGGATGGGAAGAGGAAGGGAGCGGAGAGAAAGAGATTGGTTGGGTAAGCGAGAAGGATCAGACGGACTTTGTGTGCGCAATCTAAATGGTGTAAATATAGATTTCATAATTACGGCCTCCAGATGAGCGCTTAACGTTGATTTGTGCGGAGGGCGGTAGTCGGTAGTTAATTCGATTCGACCATGTTCGACATGTGGTTAGCTCGCTGGTAACACCGCAGCAATTACTCGTACTCTTCCTAGTACACGAGGTGGCCGTTCGCCTGAGCAATTGGGCTCGCCCAAGCCTCAGGGCGCTTGTCTTCTCGAATCGCGGTGTGAGGAGTACCAGTGTTCAGCCACCGTTGGTCTGAGTTCGTATCTTCAATTGTCTCAACCCATTCCGAAGACGTAAATTCTAGGTCAGGTCGAAACCAAGAAAGTGTTCGGTGTGGAGCGGAAGCCCCCAAGCTTTCAAGCGATAAGTCTATGTGCAGCAATTCTTGATATAGCTTATTTTATCTAGGACGAGCCGTGGAAAATCCTGACTTCTGCTTTCCGATAAGAAGTTGACTGGTTCTGACGCATGGTTCGAGCTGTCCGTGCGTAGCGTTAGAACTCTGGATCAGCATGGAGCCTTTTAGCCTGGAAGTATATGCGAGAGATTCGGAAGTCCGTTTCCCGATACATGCGTTTGATGCCTTTTGAGAAAACCTTGAGTGAGCCTGGAGAAGCGGATCGCTCGTTCTTAAGTGTCTGGACTTGCCCCACGATGCATCGGACTATATAGAAGGAGAGCTAACCTTGCTGTTTTCCGCGGACTATAAGTCGCACCAATGAAATCCTCGGAATATACGCGCTACAAGTATTGTACTGTTCGAACGCTACACTCTCAAGGACGACTAGAAGGATGAAAACTGAGGGCGGTGCATATTCAAAGGTTCAAGCGCGATGCGCCCTAAAATATGACGCAGATCTACTTGTTCGATATATTTGGTAACAAAACGTAAGCAGCCAGCCTGCGAATACTAGAGTACGAGTGGAAACTGGCCAGTTTGCCACACTGAGGTTATCCACGTGGGTTACTCACGAGGATAACCACGAGGGGAACTGAAACAGGGAAAAATACTATGTGGTGAACTGTAATACGGCGAATTTCACGAATACTCGTGAAATAAAGGCCACGAGCGGCCTGCGAAACCTGCGGACTGTCGCGAAATTTGAACATACTGGTTGTCGGCAGCCCTGACCGCATCATCAATAACCCACGGACTTACAGTAGATGAACTGCTACCGTGTTTTCCGTTGAGCTATAGGAAGGCATATTTCACAGAGTTCTGACACCAGTAAGAAAAAAGCACTACCATTGTTGCAATAGTGCCCAGCCTGCCCGAGAAGGTCGATCATTTGTAAGCATAAGTTGTTCAAGTTGAAGGACTGCGCATCATGGAGAGAGAGGGCATAGTCCGTGCTGATATGATCTTCGCGCAGCGTTTTACCCGGTCGCTCAGCACTTGTCAAAGTTCTGCAGTGAACGTTGATGAGCTCGCCTCCAAGGCTTATTTACGAGAGCATATTTGGCGCCCCATCGGTATCGACATGCATAATCGACAGGTAGGTTTTGCTGTGATCAGGATGGTTTGTTACCAGAAAGACTACCTGTGGATCTTTGACGGGTCTGACGAGACGAGAGAGCCATAGACGCAGATGAATATACAGCAAGCCCACATCAGCACGCTTCCAGAGGCAGGGGGAACCAGAACTCGCTCCCGTTGCTCAGGTCATTAAGACCACGCTGTCAGGTAGAACTCGTTTCCATTGGTCAGTCAAGGATTAATTCAGACACGAAGATAAATAGTCGCCAACCGGGATGCGGATCCATCCTTGGTATCGGTTCTTGGTTCCAGTCGAGGCTAAGAGCTAGGACAGGAGGACTTTATCTTTAGGCTTCTAAAATTCTCTTCGCGTTCTTCATCACCGATATTCGCTATATGATTCGCTGAGTGAACTTCGGAGGATCGAATCGAGGGTCGATGGGCGCACCAAGGACCGGGGCCCTGCAGTTTGCGAAAGTGCAGAAGATGATTGAATGGATGCCTATTGGCTGAAGTGGGGGAGGGAGAGAGACTTATTAGAGACATGACTATGACACATTGCTAGATAGCCAATGACCGCCGCGGGAGGATTGAAGGGGTGATTAAGCGCAGGGAACGTGAGGTTGTCCCGTGTTCTTGGGAGGAGGCCAAATCTGTGCTTGAAGATTATAGGATTCTGCTTCTAGTTATTAATTTTCCGAGAGGGCGAGAGGTAGGTAACAAAGTTAATGCTCACAAGAGTGGATAGGGAACAGATACCAATCTGGAGTGCGCAAAGAATTTAGCCTCATGTCTGTGAATCAACATAAGGATGGGAAGAATACGTTGCCTAGTGATGAGCTGCTCATTTTCCCAAAGGTCACCAAGGGGCACACACTGAGCTTCGCATAAATTGTAATCTCCGCACTTCCTGCAAATTTCCGGACAGCCTCGTTAGATTTAGGAATCGTTCATACACTATGAACATGGAATACTTACATGTACACGTCAAAATCGGTGCTGCTTTCCCTTTTTGCGACCTTTAGCTTCCTTGAGGCGCAGGCTTCGAAGACACACGAGGCATTATTAATTGTCCGAATAATCATTACATGCGTGTCTATGACATCGCACCGCATCATCCGGGATTTCAGAGGACCTTCTTTCTGATTGTGATCCTCATCTTTTTTAACTTTTCCTTCTGTCCTAAGTATATGTAGCATCTTGTTGATCCTGAAAAGCGAGGCCGATATCGGACAGACTTGCAGATCATTTTACGAGTTATAGGCCGTTGATATGCAAATAAAAAACGAGTGCATACATACATGGGCCTTGGACCTTGACTTGTGCAAGAACGGATAGTGCCCGAATAACGGATATCTGAGGGAGACGGATGCAAAGAGAAATTGAGGGTAAAAGGAAGTAAAAAGGGACGAGGCGAGACTCGCGTCATGGTGGAAATGGAACAACGGGCGTCAATCTAGCAACAACCTTTCTTCAGCCAATCAGCATCCGGCCGTTGTTCTTTCATTGGAACCCTCCTGAATGTCAATCGCAACTTCCTTCTACGTCGAGGCGTGTCCTCATTTGCTGCCGTTTTCACCGGGAAATTTTCTGTCTGGTTCGTCATTTCTTTCGTGTAAGAATCCAAGAGAAGAGACAATAACTGGAAAGCCCTGGGGGCTTGTAACGTGCGACATTCATTTACACACTAAATCCTCCTTAGACCCCCTTTTGCGCTCCAACGCTCATGTTCACGCGACCTCCATTCAAACTCCAACATCCACACTATGATGCACACTTCGTCGCTCTCTCTAGCACCTATTCAATGCATTTAAGAACTTGTGAATGCGAACAACTCGCGTTTTCCCAAGCCATGCTCGTGGCCTTCTGTTCTCCTAGGTCCTGCTCTGCTCTAAACTCCGCATCAATACTGATAACAAAAGCTTGCAAGCTTCTCCCTCGGCGCGCTGCGAACCCGAGGTTATTATGCTGCTATTCATTTGCTTTTGGCTGCTGAGTTACTATGTCAGATGCACACTTTTGAATAACTACATGGTGTCTTATGTCAGATGCATCGTGTCAATACTATACACTGTACAAACGCATTGTCCAAAATCTTCTCCAAAGTGAACTTATGACTCCGTTCATATTTCTTCAATGTTCACCCTGATTTTCGGACAGAAAAGTATCCGTCATCGTCATGTGTACTTGTATTGATACAAGGATTAAAAAGGCAGCGCTTGCACATTTGTTAACGATACGATACAAATGGAGTAGTTTTCACTTGGACGACAAATCGAGATGAGGTTGTCATCCAGATCTGCTTTATGAGTGATGGCAGCGAATATATTAATTCCAATCCCATCCTTTCGTCTTTTGGAGGTTCTTCTGATCATATGGGCGCTTAAGATAGGTAGTCCTTCTGGTATCCTCCATCAGATTCAGTCCTTAAGACCAGTTGGCTCAGCATGCTCAACGAATTTATACAGTAGAGAATCAGAGCTAAAAAAAGAAAAGCACATAACATGATCGAGAAGGGAAGAACAGAGGTACACAGAACATAGTGACGTCGTTTATGGAAGGTCATGAAGGTCATGTAGAATAGAGTATTGCAACAAACGATGGAATACACCCATCCGTATGCAGGTGTGGCGACATCTCTGGCACACTCATGGAAACGCTTGAAAGTGAGGAACCGATCAAAAGGAGCAAAAGGCCAAAGTCCGGGGACATTTCGAGGAGGAGAAGAGCAAGGTAGAACAGAGTCCAGACACAGATAACGATACGCGACAGTGATGAGATACCCCGGAAACGATGCTTTTCCAGAGAGAGGGAGTACTACAAGGACAAATATATGATAGCCTTCGGTCAGGGCACTTTGACGCGATGCGGATAAAATACCTTTTTGCTACCATATTTCAGTAGGTATGCTCGAACATGTGCGGCTTCGATTCAACTTGACAAAACAATATGCAATGGAGACAAGAGAGGTTAGTCGAAACTTTCTAGATGGTAAACTTTCTCAGAGGTGGAAGAACACAATATGGGGTACAAAAGTAAAGAGAGGCACGAGGCGAAGTGAGGTAGATCAATCGGACCGGCTCCGAAACCCACCTCGTCATCCCTTGCGATTCTTGAGGACGACGTACAGTTAGTGCTAGCAACTAGCTTCTATCTGCAGTTGATATCATGCTTTCACCTTCATATCTACATCTCAATTAATTCAGATAATGCGACTGTACGCGGTCTAACCGGCACGGTAATAGTCCCTATTTTTGATATAATCCCTAGACCTGTGCCCACTTTGTCCCTGATTTCTACTTTTCGACCTAACGTTAACCACCAAACAAAAGACGAATGAGGTAGATGTGTGTATATATCCTTTTTATTCAACTCTGTTAGATTGAATACGCTACGCAAAAACTACGAATACCAATATAAGATGAGTGGGTTGATTCAAAACGGATTATGTATGTACGAGATGAGACGAGTAGTGACTAGATACAGCTTTGCCTGAAATTGGTTGGATGAATTTGGACGGGGAGGGCTAGATGTTATTTGCTTTGGTTGAATAATGTGTTGTTTGAAAGAAACCAAACCAGTGGAGAGCGGTAGTCAGGACAGAAATGACGAAAGAAGTCTATGTATGGGATATGAGATGAAGAAAGACTGAACTGATGAGACAAGGCAAGGAAGGATGCAGGCAGACAAGAAACAATTACACCAAAGCCCGAAACTCAAACGAGACGCAAAGCAGAAAGAAAACGAAGAAAAAGGAAATAGCAGCGATCCGCATGCTAAACACGAAGTAGCTAGGGATAAGAAGCCTGGAGTCCGAAGCAATAGTGGGTTTCTTGCAAACTCCGAAAAATTTAAGAGTCCTGGGTGTACCAGAGAAATAGGATAACAGCGGGAAGGAGCTGGAGGCAACCCGACTACCAAAACACAATGCCCCAAACATCGTCGTGACGTACAATGCAGCACGCCGAAGCACGTCTAGGTAGCTGCTGACGGCCGGACATCGGAACACCCGAAGCACCGGTACAACGAAGGAAGAGCGTATGCAGGCATGACGTGTCGGCGCAAAATTTTTCGGATGGCTGATAAAGCGCATGCAGCGTTGGCTGCGGACGCCGACCACCCCGGAAAGCGTGCAAGTCGGCACGACAGAGTGGGGTGCTAGTGGACGGCGGATGATAGAACCAGCTTAACCGGGTCGAACAGGGAGAAAGCTAGCGAAATATGGCAGTGACGATTGGGTATGATTATGTGGTAAGGTGGCGGAGGTGATGGTAATGGTGCTCCAGAGGTCCCGATAAGCCAAATGATGAAGTACAAAGTAAACGACGATCCAAACGCCCAACGATAACGATAACGACACGGTTGACAGGAAAAGAAAGGTAAAGAGGATAGAGATAGGCGACCCAAACGCAAGAACCAAAGGACCAAACGAAAATCTATGTGAGACGAACCGAGTGTAGATTGGAATGAAAGGGTGGCTGAGCGCAGTTGGGTCGTCCAATGAAGTGAAGACGAATGACTTTAAGGTCAACTTGCTCGGAGCCCTCTGCAGCGCTGAGCGTGCAGGACATTTATTGTCGATTTGGATGGATGGGGAGGATGGTTGGATGGTTGAACGGTCGAAGACGGAGGAGACAGGTGGAGGCAGATGTGACGGAGTAAGGACTGGAAAGGCCAGACCTTTCTCAATCTCACTCATCGTAATTTCGACTTAGTCTGTCTTGACAGATTAGATTGGGATCCATGAGCCATTTGAAAAAAAAGGAGATTACGAACAGTACGCATCATGAGCGGTGTTTGTGAGCACGTAGGTGAATTTTGCACTGTGTGAGTTTTCTGCAAAATTCAAGGCAGTCAGTATTGGCTCATTGTCAAGCGGAGGTCAAGATGGCATAATGGAGATTCCGGAGAGAAACCAAAAAAAAAAAGTTGAAAAAGCCAGACGCCTCATGCGCCTCGGACCCGAATCGTTTACCGTAGCGGAAGAACCAAAATTGCGCAAAACAAGTATAAAAAAAGGGAGCAAGATAGAAAATAAAATCTAAAAAAGTCCGCAACTTGAAACACGAGAAAGATTGACGAAATTCAGAGATCTGAGCGACGAAGAAAGGGAGGGATATCCGAATGATCGACGCAAAATGCTCGCATGAAGTGAGAATCAGATCACGTCACGTCGCGCGTAAAACTCGCCAATGCGGAGAAAACAAGATCATCAGGAGATGAACGATGAGGCGAGACCGTGAAGGATGTGATGAGGCGAAACTATGCAAAAAGAGGGTGTTGGGCTGGAAAGTCCGGAGAAATCTAACGAAAGCAAAGAATAGGAAAGGAAGGGTTGAGAATGGCCAAAAGGAGAAAGGTGCAATAGACAGGAGATCAAGATATATGTATCCGCGTGTACATCAATAGGGTTTAGACTTGAAAGTAGGGGAGTGGAGAGCCAAGCTCTGGGAACTCGGGGAGTGTGAACACGAAGCGGCGCATGAGGGAAGTGAGAATGCGGGCGAAGAGATGAGAAGAGGACAGGAAGCAGGTACGCTTGAGGACATGAAACGGGGGAGCGAGGAGAATAGGTGAAGCGATTATGTATAGGGACTCGGCGACACGGCCATCTGTCCTCTCGTCAACGCGGAGGCGACACTTGGGATAAACACGAGCGGAGAGGTGTTGTCCACGTGGTTGAACACATGTACATTCCCCTCCACCACGATTGTGACAACGATAGTAACTCCAGCGAGCGATAATGAACTCTCGCGGGTAGATGGTAAAGGGGGCGATCGAAGCGAAATGAAAGCAAGTACAACAAAAAGCACGAAAAAAATGGGGGAGGATGGGTATCGAAAGTAGCGGGACACTCACAGGTGCCGTGGTCTGTTGCTGGCTGTTCGCAGAGTTCTGAGAGGTGACGGAAAGTGCTTTGCGCAGCTAGGATAGAAAAGGAAGGCCCACGCATTAGCGCCCGCATTGACGGATGATGACACTGACAGAGAAGAGCACGGAAGCCGTGCATGATACCATGGCATGGATGGGCATGACCCATGTTATGGCAAGGCAATGGCACCGATGTTCATGACCGACGGCCAGAAGTGGAAATCCACTCCGTCCGCGCGTCGATCAAGTGTCCGCGCTCCACGCCTTGCTTCGCGCACAATGCATGGGAGAGCACAAGCACATCCGCAAGCATGATCAGAAGAATAGCTACACACCTTAGCCTCTTGTGCTGGTAGATGTGACGCCAGCGTGGGTTGGTGCAGCGCAACATGGTCCAGGCTCTTGGCCTGCGGGAGGCTCGACAACTGGTATGACACGCTCGGGAGCGCCGTCAGGTGGTCCATGCGCTTTTGATATGACATTGCGTACAACGGGTTAAGATGGGGGAGGCGCCGCGGCGGCTGTGTTAGTTGAACGGGTTGTGAGAGAGGTGGTGTGCAGCGGCGATGGCTGCTAACACGCGCGGGTGCGGGTGCGGGCCGGTAAGTTCAAGAGAGCCTGGAGGCGGGGTGTAGAGATATGTGCAGGCTCTAGACTGGGTGTGCAGCAGCGGGGGAGTGGTCGAGTAGAGGCACCGAGGAGTGGGACCTTATATGCGCCTTGACGGGAAGGGACTGAGGGGAGCAAAGGAGAACTGTTAGGGAGGCAGGGGTACGGAGGGGTGGTGTTTGCGGTCTGCCCAGTGAGATGGAATATGTGTATATGTATGTTTGAGCGTAGGCGAAGCACACTACTTAACTCGAGCGAGGCTGCGAGGAGAGAGGACTAGCGTCTATGGGCCAACTCGAGAGTCTATATCTATACCCACCCAAAAGGCAAATAAAAAATAATTAAAAAAGCTCATCTGCTGGACGCGTGGGCGGCCAGAAACGCTCTCACGCGGTACCTACCATATATCCAGAGATAGAATTGATATCCGTGCACATATAAAATAACGGACGGAAGAGGGGATAGGCCCGGATTGGGCGGATCGGGGGTACACAGCTGCTCTCGGCTTCTCTTTGGGCTTTGGCCTTGCGCGTACTCGCCTCGCGGTGGCGATGGCAATGATGTTCAGAGAATCAGATCTCAGTATCTGATCATGATTCTTCCCCAGCCCTACTAGTCTCTTGCGAAGAACGGCGCCGCGACCCTGAGTCCATACTGCAACCAAAACATCCATGCCGTAACGCCTCGCTCAAAGTAAAACGAAGAAGAAGCAAAAAAAAAGTGTAGGCTTTCCAGTTCGCCGTTCTCAGACCGCACCGGCGAACTGTTCGTTAACCCACTCACATCGCCTCTCTGTTCTCCTGTATGATTGCTCGCGCTACTTACAGACGTCCGCCTGCGCGTGTACGTGCTTCCAATTCTAGTTCCTAATCTGGCTCGTACTTTCTATTCAGAAGAACATACGCTGCCTCTTGGGCGATGCTTGTGATGCTCGATGAGAACATGAGAATCAATTTACCCTTCAACTCAGCGCTCCTCGTGTTCAGGTCTTCTTGCCATTCTGAACCTGTCAAGCGGTGGCTTTCTCACTGGCTGTCCTGCATTACGAAATACTGTTTACCATTTTCCTGTCGGATGAAAATACTGTGCAATTCGATTAGGGGCTGCTCAACCTCCTATTCCTCCTTGACGGGAGGGACGAAAGAAGGCACGCGTCTGCAGAGTAGCTCGGAGCTGGAGGGCACGCTGCGTTCGTTCTGTTCCGGCACCCTTGCGCAGTTTGGAAATCAGGAATAGGAAACTCGTGGCGCGATGGGAAAGTCCTGGGCTTTGGGCTTTGGGCCTTGGGCCTTGGGCAATGGGTTTTTGCGAGACGGGAATATTACTTCCAAGCTTAACGCCTAGTTTGTTCTCGTCCTTTACTAACAGAAAGGAGGGAAGCATATGGTCGAAGGCCAGAATGACATTGATTCATTAGCACGCTCTTGACGTGCAAATTCATTTCTTCTGTTTGACTTTGCTATCTCTTACTGTATGGATGTATGACGCGCTGCTCTCGACTTTTTTTGACTTCTACTTCTCTGTCTGCTTGACCGTGCGTACTCCTCGCGACCGACCGCAACAACCCTCGATCTCGACAATACAAGCATCTCCGACTTCAAACATGGTATTTGCACGTCCACAGATGCATGTAAAGGACATAATATATCATAAACACACGAGTTCACATTTCATGTTGACTATCAATGCCACTGATAAGCATAGAACGCGTGTTAATTGACAGGCTTAGCTTCAGTCATACCTTCTTCCATGGGCCCATCTCTTTATTAGTCCTTTGTCTTTCTCCTTCGTATTAATCGTAACATTCATTCTAATAACACATCAATGCATGCCGTGCATTGCCTTTTGTGAGCGATATGAATTTAAACGAATTGACTGGATCAAATCTGCGCTCAAGCATTCCAAGATTAATACCAGTGTTACCTTGGCGGCCCATTTCCGACCCTTTCACAGCCCGACAGCCGCAGCGTGATTTTTAAAGTGAACTTCCCGCTCCTTTTAAACGCTCATATTCTTTGACGCATATGCAACTTCGTTCTTGTCGCTACTTCCCGAATACTGCGTTTTACGTTTTCTGAATTTGTTCGATCCTGCGTCACGGTGGTAATACTTCAAAGCGAACAAGGCATACGGTCTTTGTTGGTTTCTTCTGTAGCGAAATGTCTCTTTGAGAAGAGTAATGGTTTGACACCGAAATATTCACTCTTAATTTCGAGCCCGAATAATCGAACTATTATTGGACCCACGTATTGCGATGGTCGGTCTCCAACCTATTCGTGCCCACCGACACGGAATCAACCTTAACGATGACGACTGCCGACAACTAGTAACCACCAACGGCACAGCTCAGGATGGTTATAAAGGCAGCTTTTGTTTTGTGAAACGTGTAGATGTATACTACTTGGTTTCAAATAAACATATGTTACTGTCAACGAGGTGAAACTTACTATGGTGATAACATCCGCTGCGGAAAACTTTCATTCTTCCTCTCTTCTTGCTGACCCTCTTAGTGACTGCGGATTCATTGGTTCTGATTGGGCTTTCTGGGTTGGCGAGCGAAACGGACGGAAGAGAAAATAGCTCGGAAGTAGTGAAGAGGAGAGCGGATCAACTCTGTCCCGCGACGCGAGCGTTTTTTTCAAAATCAGAAATTCAATCCTTGCAGCAAGACGTCACTGACACGTGGGGGACGAAACAAACGAAACGACGCTGCACAAAAAAGCGACTTGTCGGAACGCCATGCCAATCGCGTCCGTTTTGCGGAATAACTCGTGTTTCAACGTTCTTCCAATGGCATGTCCATGTGCCACTTTTTTGTGAGCGTTATCCCGTACACCCCGTTTGATGGAGACATAGCAATTGCACTTACCATTTGTTTTAAGCATTTTGGTGGAATAGAGGGTGCTGACGCTCGGGAGTCGGAAAGAGCCAAATGCGGAGGGGGAATAGTCTAGAACCGCTTCGAACGCAATTGTTACTGTGCAAGTCAATCATTTATGTATAGCCTTCGAAATGCATTAACTTTTTACCTTGTTTCGCGTTCTAGACGTTACTGCTACGTACCACGGCCTATCACCCTTTCTCTGTACCCCGGTTTCCACGACGTTGCTCATCCTGTATGCACTGATATCAGCATATATGGTGGGCTCTGGAGACGTACTGCTGTGCATTGTGCTCTGTCCAGGTTATTTATGTACCACCACCTCAGGTCCTTATCTATATGGTAGAACGCATCTAGCCCTCGGTGCTTTGCATACGCTTGTTCTTTGGCCCATACATAACCTGTTGTCTGGAACTCTGCTTTGTCTGTTACTTGTACTTTGTGGGGTCAGCTATGGATTAGGTTTTTTTGAATCCGAGTGCTACATTGCCGATTCACTCGATTTCGGGTATCTTGGTACAATACTCAGCAATTGCAATGAAACGGTAATGGTGGCAGATTCTAACTTTATCCTCTTTCAAGACCAAAATCAACATCAACAACGACATGTCTTGTCTCGAAAAAATTCCTACAAAGATACGGGAAGGCGAGGCATTTTTACTGTGAGTTCAAATATACGGTGTTAATCTTATTAGAAATTATTGCCTACGCGATTTTCGCGTTCGGAGCCTCTAGTATTTGACATAATAGTAGTCTCCGCGGCGGAAGCTTTTCAGATCGTTCAGATACAAAGGCATAAAGAACGCTCCCTTGAAATTTAAGATTAGTGTAGTGTCAAGGAACGTCAATCATTTCTCCACGTGTTTCTGCAGAGTCAACTGATCTAGACCCTCGAGTGTCGACTCCCAGAAAGAAAAGTGCATGTACATGTGGATAGAGTTAGGTACCCTCATCTCTATTTGAGCTTATCGAGTCGTTAGATTGAAACCCTGTGGCATCAAAAGCTGTGCTCTGGTGTGTACATCAACACAAAATTAAATAAGCATAACATGGTATTAGTGTACCCTTGGCGCTGGCTCGAACGAGCCTTGAGGAAACGACACCTATATGCACTGGAGTGAAAGCGGAGGAAAGATGAAAGAAGAGGCTTGAGTGTAAGTATAGGCAACTAATGACGGAAGAGAAGGTGGAACCCGAACTAGGCGGATGACAGTATTAGCAAGGGCGTCAATCTTTCCGCCATGGTACGATTAGGAAGGGAGAGATGTTCGGCTGCCTATATTGGGCTCTGTGTTTACCAGAGTTCCTGTCTTTGCTCGTGGCTCCCGCGAAGGTAAAGGTCATGGCGTAAACATTATAACCCCATCGTATAATTATAGCGTCAGGCACTGAACGTTTACTTTCTGAGAACATTTGACAAATATTGACACTAATATTTCCAATTCTTATTCCACCGGTTAAGGGCGGTTTGTCGCAAGTATGGCCGCCGCGCGGTGCCGATACGTTTGGCGCTTGAATTTGATGTTAAGATTGGACGTGGCTCAGCCTCGATCACAATGGCAAGTCAAAAGGATAAGAGATGGAAGAAGAGATAAACTTGGTATTTGTAGGATGTCATGTGTTCGAGTGGTATGGACCTAGAGCTTCTGTATCATTGCTCTTTAATATTAGTATTGATGTGATTGATGATTAGTATAGGAAGAAGATAGGAAGATGTTTGAACGGGCGCTCCGTCTTCATCTTGGTTTGAACTCTTCTTTGTCTTGTCGGAGGCGTTTTCAGTCCTGCGGAAGGCGGCATGTGTTAACACCCCGGTACATATAACTTGCTTTGGCCCCGCCCCATGACTACAAGGAGTAATATTTGAGAGTGTTCGCAGCTATACATATTGCCTGAACAATGAGTAGTTCTGAGCAGTAGGTTACTCTTCAAGTACGCATTGTCCATACATGATCATTTGCTTCGTCTGTGCCTAATCCCAAAACCGAATTTGATTCTGATCCTGATTTGATACTGACACAGGAGTACGAGTCAATCTATAAGTAGCGATGCATGTGTATTATTCAGTTAAGCGCTTCACTATCTGCCAATTTCTGAGCCTCTTGCTCGTTGGGTTTGATATACTCAAATCTGCAGGTTCTCTGGCGCTAAGGAGTAGTTTTGAAGACAGTAAACAGTGGGGATGATGCCGTGCATATCATCACCAGACCCATGTTGATATTTCATTTGTCCTTATGCGGCGTGTAGGAGAAATTCTAACATACGACAGACTTTTTTTATTTTATGTGAGTAAATTATGATATGTCAATGAATGAACTTCTATCCTTCGACGTACAAATGTCCGAGTTGACCGCGTGGAAAGACTGTTTGAAAGTCATACTCGGCGGCATATGACAGCGCTGGTGTGAAGGCCGAACAAACCAATGACGATGTCGAATAGTGAGGCGACGGAGTATTGATAAAGTATATTGGCCAACCAAGAAGAGGTAGACAAGCACATGAGTACTGTTAATGTTTAAACTTCGTATTGAGTAAATACATGCATAAGGTAACTATGAGGCATCATTCGCCGAGTGTTCGGATCACCGATGTCTAGATGGGACCTGCGAAGATCAAGTTTGTTGCTTACTTACCCAAGGGTTGGAGTGCATTCAATCGATGGATACATGTCCGTTCAGCCGTGTTTATTCCATCTGCGTCCCTTAGCCCAGGAAGCGCGGATACAGGCTCGGAGTCTGGACCTTTCCCTTTTGCTAGCTTTGAGAGGAAACCATGCGACTTATGTCTTTGCTTTCGATTGTGATGCAGCAGCATTGATGATCAACGACAGCGCAAAGGATTTGACACCTTGAGACCATTTCTCGCAATTGGTCAGGTCATGCATTCTAATTTCTAGCGCCGGTGATCGTTACAAACTTCCCTTCCCTAATTGGCTTCTTCTTCTTGTCCTTCTTGCAACTTCATGTCGCTCGACGTCAACAAAGCATGTCTTCTGGTTCTCGGATTCGTCTGTATCACTTGTCTCTGTACGTGTTGTAGTCGCGTGTTGATTTACAATTCTCGTCTTCTAGTCCTTCTCTTCTCTTGCAGATTTGCTCTTGAGAATTCTAATTACGATACAAAGGGAAAAGGTAGAAAAACAAACGAAAACAGAGCGATAAGAAGATATGGACAAGGACTCTCGATAACAAGGAAGACAAAAGGGGGATTCTCGGCCACACATTTAGGGAAGAAGGCCTACCTGCTTGCAAGACTCCGGGACGATTGCCGCGCCCATGGTCGAGTTGCTTGCCTTGAACTTGGCGCACCATTTATCGGATATCCGCTACGGCTATCCGTACTTCATTCAATGTCAGTGTACTCTTATTGCCAGTACACTGACTATTTTTGGTATGTTGCGCATCAGCGCCGCCACAACGTTGGTCTGATCGTCGGTACCTTCATAGCTCGTGTTCGCTGCTCTCGCCACTTTCGGTCTAGATGATGTATGTGGGGAGAATCCACCTTAATTCCTTGGTTTTGTAAGGAGTTAACGATCGACGGTGGAGAATGCATCGATGCGACAATTTTGTGTGTGGTCTCGAAAGGTGAAACAGAGGCTTTTTACTATTTTGGGATGTTTGGATATGCTTGGCCGAGATCCGCGTTTCAGAATCGAATCGAGTCTGATTCACGACTTCCCGTTCTTCAGAATCTTTTCTCTTCCGCCCTTCAAGGGCAGAAATAGGGCGACGCGCAGGTGCGCCTTCTGTCATAACAAGCATTGTACCGATGTGAAGCTCGGCAGAGCATACATGATCCGTAGTATACCGACGCGGTTTATTATCTGATATATCATACAGGACACCAGTGAAGCGCGGAAGTCCCTCAACCGTATCAGTTCCGTGGAGCTCTGATCGCCCATCCATAAGTCCAGAAACTGGGTACACAGCCTTGCGTTTCAGCGCATAGAGTCACATCCCGACCCTTGCTCGCCTGTTAGGGGAGCTTCGGAATGCGACAAGTGTTAATGGGGGTCCTACTTTCGGTTGTGCGAAACGGGCATTCCCACGGTCCTCAGAAAGGACTGTCGATCCATTAGGTGAGTGTAAGTAGTGTCCCCAGTAGAGTAGAAGTTTTGCAAGAGTTACTCTACAATACACACTGACAGTAAAATAAGAAAAAAATAAATTTAATAAATTTAATATTCTGAAGAAACTTTTGTCAGAGGGATTTGTCTTATAAATAAGAACTGAATGAGGTACAATAGAAATACTAAAAAAATACTACTTAAATCAGCTATATACAAACTAATATTTTTTTTAGCTAATATCCCTCTGACAAGTTGTAGAGAATGAATTTGAACAAATTATCAAGTAGTTTTTAATGTGATAACTGTACTTTGTGTCAAGAAGTAACATTAAGAGAATTCCTTGTTCATACAAAAGTTGATACGCGTCTCACAGTTTTTATTCAGACCTTGGGTGTAGATCATTGACTGTATACAACTTGTGTAGACAAATAAAATCAACGCTTATCTTTTTTGTTGATTGCACCACT
>NW_006760386.1:8870150-8873346 GCF_000271605.1 Fomitiporia mediterranea MF3/22
CAGTCTCCGGGTCTTCAGATGCAGAATTCAGCTCACAATGCATCTCCAGCTCTACAGCTGAAACAAGAAAGCGTGTCTCCAGCACCTGAGAAGTCAAAATATAAGGGCAAGGAGAAAGAGAAACCTGCGCCGAGAAAGAAAGGGAAAGGTACGCACCATCTCTCTGCATTACTTTTTATGCGCTAGGCTTCCTTTTCAGCATATTTTTACTACAACATACACTTACTCTTTTCAAGGGTCACGATCAGGAAAGAATGCACGTCCTTCTGGTATTTCAGACACGGAGACAAGCCAGTTAGACAATAAACTGAAGGAAGAGGCTGAGATCATTGAACAGAAAGACACAAAGGGGAAAGCGTCTTGGGACGAGGAGAATGAGAAGAAACTCGCCGAATACATCTGTGCACCAGAAAGATGGTCAAAAGCCCAGACCTCCATTAAGAAGTATTGCCAAGAGGTATGTAGACACCTCTCTGCATTACTTTTTATGTGCTACACACCATTAAACTTGTTTTTAGGCTTCCCAGACGATATTGGATCAATATACTACTGATCAAGTGATTACAAAGTGGCATTCGTTGTTTAGGACATATAAGGACACGAAAAGTGAGTAACTCATTTATGTTGTACATCAAAATTGCTTACCCGAGCTTGTTAGAGTGGCAAAACCATACAGGAGGAGGTGATGGGGACGGGGAGATACCAGGCATGCGGACTTCTGTAGCAACATGCAAGAAATTTGCAGAAGGAGCAATCTTTGCTATCATCGACCGAGTGTGAGTCTTGCGAGCTCTTAGGCTCGTTTAATTCGTATGGTTCATACGAAGGCTTACCTGTTATTAGGGCGGATGGACGTCCAGACATCGAGAGGCCCATTGAATTCAGTTCTGGATGTAGCTTTGAGGATATCGAGGCAGATGTCGAGGAGGACGAGAAGAAACGCAAGAAATCTGATCCTGCCACCACATTCTCCGAAGTTGTCAGTGAGGCCCTGAAACTTGCACAAGAACGACAAGAAAAAATGACAGAGCTCGAATCTGAGCGATTTGCGTACCAGAAACGAAAGGATGAGAGGGATGAAGAGTACCAGAGGAAAAGAATGCAGTCTGAAGATCGAGCTGCAGAAATACGGATGCTACGCAATTTGGAAGACCTGCGCAACTCGAAATTAGATGGATACTGTGCACTGCGTGATTCAGAGGATCCAGTGGAGAAGGAACTTGCTGTAGACCTTCAAGATGAGCTTCGAGAGATAGCGCAAAGGATCAGGGAACTTCGACAGGGTGGAAATTAGCATGGGCTGCGTCGAGAGACTGGTTTCTACTATATGCTTTGAATAACACTTAAACTACAGTTCTTGTAACGTTCAGTAAGGTACTCGATATTTAAATGTCAATTCATTCATTCCTTCCATGGAGCGTGCTAAGTTACAGGATAGGAAAGGCATTTTTATTGCTAATGTGTGTCACGAATGAGTACAGAAAGTACCTAGATATTCCTGCGGTTCATGCGTTCGAGCAGATTCTTCCTGCGTAGCACGCCTATATTATAAAGCTCGTTTCCACCCATGCGATTTATATTCCTGGCCCGTTCTGCTGCCATTTGGTCTTCGCTGCCTCGAGCAGCAGCAAAAAGGCCCGTGTTATCATGACCGTCGTAGTTTGCAATAGTTTCTGGGTCGTCGTTTAAATCGATCAATATATTGTGTATGACCATCAGAGCTTCAACCGTCATATAAATGACGTTGAGCTTGTATCCGGGAAAACTTCGTAGGGAAGTGAATCGTCCTTTGAGCATCCCAAATGCGTGCTCAATCGCAATACGGCAATGCAAGAGTTTGAAGTTAAAATCTCAGCGACAGTGAGACTCTTGAGGGTCGTTTGTACGTTCATAATCAGTGAACGGGCGGATAGTGAACTGGGTGAGTGGGTAACCTATATAAAATCGAAACATTAATGAACCCTGTGCCGTTCCAGGAGATTATGATGAACCAAATGGCACTCATGGTACAGATGGCGTACCTTTATCAGCTAGAATATACTCGTCTCTATCAAAGTGCTCTGCTAGGAATCGCCATATCCTGGACTCTTTGAAAACAGTGGTGTCTTGAACATTTCTGGGCCAGCCCAAGTCAAACTCAGTGAAGCACTTTCTGTCGTCACAGACTGCCTGAAGAACGATCTAAGAGAAAGGACTATGAGAGAAATGCAAAAAGACAAAAAGACTATTATACTTACTGAATAGTACTTTTTTCTACTGAAGTAAAGATTTCCATCTTTCCTAGGTTTTGTAGCAAGTGGGATGAGTGAACCGTCCACCATACCAATACACCCTGGAAATCCTTCGGCTTGAAGACGTAATTTCAGTTCTAGACGATGTTCACCAGTAGGCCAAGTAAGAAACCGAGGCCTGAGCCAGCGAAAAGCAGTACAGACACAGGCACAGTATAGAGGTACTGTGCCCGCTGCAATGGATGATTGCTCTGCAACCTTAATGCCTGTTGTACCACTGTAACGCAGTAGAAATACGGCAAGTTGCTCCCAATGAGGACGCTGCGGACGTTTACTAGTTCTCCTGAAGACCTCATCATCCTTGATGAGGTCACTGAGCATCTTGAATGAAGTACGGTCGACTCTAAAGAGACATGGATTAGAATGCAGTGGCATGCATATGATTCATAACCTTCAAGACGTACCTGAAGAACACTTTGAAAATATAATCCGAAGTACCAAACAGCAAGTTATTGAGGAAATCCTCAGAGTGGGATGCACTGTATGAGCCACAAAATGAAGGGCGAGCACGAAGGAGCAGACGATGAGCTTCATATGCAAGAAGAAGGCCGAGGAGCAGGTCGAATTCAGTGTCAAAATGCAGAATACACAGGGTAGATAGAGCACCCATGCTCATGGCAAATTTATTACTGTAATAAGTAGAGCCAGGCATCTTGAAAGGAGAATGGAGAGCGTAAGATATACAAGAAAACGGCCTGTATATGCACTTAACGCGCTCTTCCTATGTGGTCACATGACCGTGCTTCTTGGTATATTTCATGCTTCTTAAGGATTTACGTTGCGGTATGCAATCAAATGTTTATTTTTTTTCAAACTCCGCGCGTCTGCAAGTGCGAACAAGTGGGTTCGAGCACTTGCACGCACTTGCAGACAGTTGCGCAGATCTCATCTCCATTTGGTATCTA